>NC_083609.1:47985434-48292282 GCF_029168945.1 Cannabis sativa | reverse complement strand
TTATATTTTGTTGCTGTGTTGTTGAGGATGTTTGCTTGAGTTTCCAGAGGTTATTTTGAGCTTGATTATGTAGAATTAAGTTGGTTTGATTGCATGTTTAGGCGTTTTTGCTCAAGTTTGAGTTTAGAACTCAAGCTTGAGCTCCAATGGCATTTTTCATGTTTGAGGTTTCTGGGTGGTTTTGATGCCTTGGATTTGTTCTAGGGATAGTTTAGAACAGGTCTGGAAAGTTTGGGACCAATTGGGGTTGAATTGGTCGAGTTATGAGAATTTTAGTTGGCTGCCTGCGAGGAACCGGAATTCCGGTTGTGCATCCGGAATTCCGGATGAGGGTTCGATAATTCCCGAACCGGAATTCGGTTGGGCAACCGGTCTGTAGGTTGGGGAATTTTTCCGAACCCTAGTTTTCCTCGTTTTTAGGTTTTTAGGGGTATTGCCATGCTTTTTATCGATAGGGAAACTTTTAGTTCCAAGTTTTAGTCCCCGGGAAGTGATTTAGCGTGTCACTTATAGCGTTGTGATTTTTATGGTTTAGGAGCCGATGTCCGCCGCTCGGCTTCGGTTCCGGTCGGGTTGGTAGCACACCTGAAATCGGAATCCAGGTAAGATTAGTATAACAGTATGCATATGTAGATTACATGTTTAGCGTGCATGTAGGAAGCCTGCTAGATTACATTAGTTATGTATTTAGGCTTCGAACCATCCAACACTGTCACGTCGGTACAGGCTGGAGTATGACCAGCAGCCGGAGTATGACCGGTTCGACCGATCAGGCTGACATTTGGTTGGTGGTTCAGTGCTATTGACCTATCCCGTCGGTACAGGCTGGAGTATGACCAGCAGCCGGAGTATGACCGGTTCGGCCAGATCGGGAGGATACTTGTCAATAGTACCGTCCCCTGAACGTTCAAAACTCAGTACCATGTTGGACATGGCAGTAGTGGCTCAGTACCATGTTGGACATGGCAGTAGCGGGACTCAGTATCGTGTTGGACACGGCAGTTAGTTATGTATGATATTTTTATGCTTTTCTTACTGAGTCTGTCGACTCACAGTTTATGTTCATGTGTAGGTAAAGGCAAGGCTGTAGCTGATGGACCGTGAGCGAGCTTATGAGATTGTACATGTCGGGGCGGTTAGGCCTGGAGCGTACGATCCTCGGGACAGCATTGCTGAGTTTTTTTGTAACTGGTCGTTAGACGACTTTATTTTGATGTAAAAGTTAAACAGTTAAAACGTTTGTAAATGATTTTATAAATCGGGATCCCGAGACTTTTATAATATGGTTTATAAGTTTAAATAAAAAAGCAAAATTTTAATTAATCAAGTTTTTCCATAAACCTCGTTGATTAGCAACGAGCTGCACAGTACGTTTAAAAATCACGTAATACGCCTAAGATAGTTAGGGTGTTACAATTTGGTATCGTAGCCGCTGTGTTGTCTTCCGAAGATCGTCACGACATGTACAATCATCATCAGCAGTTAGCTCGGTTCACGGTTCAGTAAGCCTTTATTGCTTTAGTAGTTTATTTTATTCAGTTATGAAAAAGAAAAGCCTGTTAGGAAGCATGTTAGTAGCCTGATAGTAGAATAGGCGCATGTTTCATTTCTAATTTCCAAATTAAGCGGCATTAGTAAGCTCGCCTTGAATACGACCTGATATGCCAACTCTTGGTTTCGCAGGCGGTTCTAACTAGATGGACGCCAGGCGGACTACCAGGAGTCAGGGCAACTCCGTAGGGTCGAATCAGGGACAGGGAGCTCAGTTTCCCCCACCTGCCAGGGGCCGAGGTAGAGGTCCCCGAGGCAGGGCTCGTGGCCGGGGTGATGAGAACCCGCCACAGGCTGCCCAGGCTACCCCAGCCGATCAGGGAGCCCCGAATTGGGAGTTGCGGTTTGCGGAGATGCAAGCCCGGATCGAAGAGCAAGACCTCGAGATTCAGAGGTTGAGACAGCAGGGTGCTCCTGCAGTTCCTGTGCCCGTAGTTCCAGTGGCACCTGCCCCTGCTGCCCAGGCCGAGATAGTGGTGGCGGCCCATAGATTGGAACCATTGTATGAGCGGTTCCGAAAGCAAGCACCTCCGGTATTCCTGGGAGGTCCGGACGTGATGAAAGCCGAACAGTGGCTGACGGTGATTACCAGAATCCTGAATTTCATGGGTGTCACCGGTAACGACAGAGTGGTGTGCGCCACGTTTCAGTTCCAGGAGGACGCCCTGGTATGGTGGGACATGGTGTCTCAGATCCATGACGTCACCACCATGACTTGGGAAAGGTTCCAAGAACTCTTCAACGCAAAGTATTACAATGAGGCGGTCAGAAGCGCCAAGAGGAAAGAGTTCGTTCACCTGACCCAGCGGGAGAACATGAGCGTCACTGAGTATACTACTCAGTTTGATCGGTTGGCGAGGTTAGCCTCGGGAATTGTGCCGACCGACTTCAGCAGGAAGGAGAAATATCTGGACGGGTTGAGCCCCAAGATCAGGCACGACCTGATGATCACCACCGATGACAGCACCACCTATGCTCAGATGGTGGAGAAGGCACTGCGAGCTGAGGGCGCAGTGGGGTGTATGTCAGAATCAGCCAGTACTCCGGTGAGTGGCGGAGCTCCTACCCCTCCTGCATCAGGCTATAGCAGGGGGAGTAGTGGTCCGGCCATTGATCAGAGGAAGAGGGCACCCACTGCTTCCGGCGGCTCGAGTCGAACAAGAGGTTCGGGGAACCGTAACCGAGGGAGTCGTCCTGGTGGTACTGAGACCCGATTCTCCTATCCCGAGTGCCCTAGCTGCAAGAGGCACCATCGGGGTGAGTGCAAAGGTCAGGGATGCTTTCATTGTGGCATGCCCGGACACTTCAAGAGGGAATGTCGCCAGCTCCGACCAGAGGCACCGAGAGCTCCAGCGATACCCACTCCAGCCAGGGTATTCGCTATCACGCAGGCTGATGCAGATGCCAGCCCATCAGTAGTCACAGGTCAGCTTTCTGTTAACAACTCGCTATATTCAGTGCTGTTTGATTCTGGGGCTACACATTCTTATGTGGGGCCAGAGTCTTTAGTAAATTGGGTAGACCCTATGATAGATATGAATCAGGGTTTGGAACCCTGTTACCTGGCGGAGAATTGGTTATCTCCAATAGGTGGATTAGGTCTATGCCGATCAGGATAGATGGTAGAGAGTTAAGCGCTGATCTGATAGAGATGAGTTTAGTCGAATTTGATATTATTTTAGGAATGGATTTCCTATCTAAATATTCGGCGAGCATTGACTGTAAGAGGAAGATGGTGGTCTTCCAACCGGAAAGTGAAGAACCGTTTGTATTTGTGGGTTCGGTTCAGGGATCTCGGATCCCGGTGATCTCGGCTATGTCAGCGAGAGAATTGTTGCACGGCGGGTGCTTAGGGTTTCTGGCCGTGGTGGTGGACACCACTCGGCCAGATACCATTCGGCCAGAGGACATCAGAGTGGTTCGGGAATTTTTGGACGTATTTCCCGAAGAACTTCCAGGGTTACCACCTCAGCGGGAGATTGATTTTGTGATTGACTTGGCACCAGGGGTAGATCCGGTTTCCAAAGCCCCATATAGAATGGCTCCAGCTGAACTTAAGGAATTAAAGATTCAGCTCCAAGGGTTGCTTGACATAGGGTTCATTCGGCCCAGTGTGTCACCCTGGGGAGCCCCGGTTTTGTTCGTCAAGAAGAAGGATGGATCTATGAGGATGTGCATTGACTACAGAGAGTTGAACAAGTTGACGGTGAAGAATAAATACCCATTACCTAGGATCGATGACTTGTTCGATCAGCTTCAGGGGAAGACGGTCTTTTCCAAGATTGATTTCCGTTCGGGTTATCATCAGTTGAGGATCCGAGAGGAGGACATTCCAAAGACGGCTTTCCGCACTAGGTATGGACACTACGAGTTTCTGGTTATGTTATCGGACTAACCAATGCTCCTGCAGCATTCATGGACCTGATGAATAGAGTATTCAAGGATTTCCTCGATATCTGTGTGATTGTGTTTATCGACGACATCCTCGTGTACTCTCAATCAGAAGAGGAGCACGAGTTACATCTTCAGATGGTACTGCAACGACTTCGAGAACATAAGCTCTACGCCAAGTTCAAGAAATGTGAGTTCTGGTTGTCTCAGCTGTCCTTCCTAGGGCACATTGTGAGTAAAGATGGGATCAAGGTGGATCCCGGGAAGATTGAATCCGTCAGGGATTGGCCGAGACCGAAGACAGTGACAGAGATCAGAAGCTTCTTGGGATTAGCTGGGTACTACCGTAGGTTCGTGGAGGGGTTCTCCAAAATTTCAATGCCCCTAACCGAGCTTACAAAGAAGAATCAGCGATTTATCTGGTCAGATAAATGCGAAGCTAGTTTTCAGAAGCTGAAACAGAGATTGATTACTGCACCGGTACTAGCTTTGCCTTCGGACAAGGAAAAGTTCGTAGTCTACTGTGACGCATCCAAACAGGGTTTGGGGTGTGTATTGATGCAGGCCGATCGGGTCATCGCTTATGCCTCCCGTCAGTTAAAGGATTATGAACAGCGATACCCGACTCATGATTTAGAATTAGCCGCAGTGGTTTTTGCACTGCAGATTTGGCGGCATTACCTGTATGGAGAGAAGTGTGATATCTATACCGACCATAAGAGTCTCAAGTATTTCTTTACTCAGAAAGATTTGAACATGAGACAAAGGCGTTGGTTGGAATTAGTGAAGGACTACGATTGTGAGATCCTCTATCATCCCGGAAAAGCCAATGTAGTGGCCGATGCCCTGAGCAGAAAGGGTCCCGGGCAAGTAGCTAGCATGGTTCAGATCTCACCTCAGCTAGCTGAGGATATGGTTAGATCCAGCATTGAGTTTGTGGTAGGTCAGCTTCACAACTTGACGCTGCAATCTGATCTATTAGAAAGAATAAAAGTCGCTCAGATGACAGATCCGGAGTTAGTGAAAATCCGAGATGAGGTATTGGCTGGTCAAGCCAAAGACTTTTCAGTGTCAGACAGTGGGATGCTTTTGTATAAAGCCAGGGTTTGTGTTCCGAGCAGTGTGGAACTTAGAAATGAGATCTTTGAGGAGGCTCATTCTACTCCATATTCTCTGCATCCCGGCACCACCAAGATGTACCAAGATTTGAAACCGTACTTCTGGTGGAACGGTATGAAGAAGAATTTGGTAGAATTCGTATCGAGATGCCTCACATGTCAGCAGATCAAGGCTGAACATCAGAGACCAGCAGGGTTGTTGCAGCCTCTAACCCTACCGGAATGGAAATGAGAGGATATTACGATGGATTTTGTGGTCGGGTTACCTAGGACCACGGGTATGTACGATTCCATCTGGGTAGTGGTGGACCGATTTACGAAATCTGCTCATTTTCTGCCGGTCAGAACAACATTTACAGTGGATCAGTTGGCAGAGTTATATGTCAGGGAGATAGTGAGACTTCACGGGGTACCGAAGTCTATAGTTTCGGACAGGGATCCGAAGTTCACCTCCAAATTTTGGCAAAGTTTGCAACGGGCAATGGGTACGAAGCTGAAATTCAGTACAGCATTCCATCCTCAGACAGATGGTCAGTCCGAAAGGACAATTCAGATATTGGAGGATATGTTGAGAGCCTGTGTTATGGACTTTGAGGGTTCATGGAGTAAATATCTACCGTTGATAGAATTTTCGTACAACAACAGTTATCAGAGTACGATAGGGATGGCTCCCTATGAACTGTTGTACGGTAGGAAATGTAGATCCCCTATCCACTGGGATGAGACAGGGGAGAGGAAATACCTAGGTCCGAGTCAGTTCAGCGGACCAATGAGGCAATAGAAAAGATAAAAGCTAGAATGCTTGCCTCACAGAGCAGACAGAAGAGTTACGCAGATCCGAAACGCAGAGATATTGAGTTCCAAGTAGGGGAACATGTATTTTTACGGGTATCTCCGATGAAGGGGATTAAACGTTTCGGGAAAAGAGGCAAGTTATGCCCTAGATTTACAGGACCTTTCGAGATTCTCGAGAAGATAGGTCAAGTGGCATATCGGTTAGCATTGCCTCCAGCCTTATCAGCAGTGCACAACGTATTCCATGTCTCAATGTTGAGAAAATACGTTTCAGACCCTTCTCATATACTCAGTTATGAGAGTCTTCAGCTTCAGCCAGACATGTCATATGAGGAACGCCCGGTGCGGATCCTGGATAGAAAGGATAAAGTCCTTCGGAATAAGACCATAGCATTGGTCAAGGTTCTCTGGAGAAACAGCAAGGTGGAGGAAGCCACCTGGGAGCTAGAGTCAGATATGAGAGCTCAATATCCAGAGTTATTCAGGTTAGATTTCGAGGACGAAATCCTTTTAAGGGGGGGATAGTTGTAAAGCCCGCTTAGTTAATTTGGAGATTAGCAGTTGTTTATGTTAAATTATGAAATTATTTATAACTATTTAAATAATTTATTACTGTTATTTATGGAATTCAGAAATGCATGATTATGTCATCAGTAGCTTTTATATTTTGCATTTCCGGTGTCCGGTATTTTGGAACTCGGCGTTTGGCTCAGTAGAAATCACAACTTAGTATGTTAGTAATTTGGGGACGGGTTTTAGACATTGGGAATGTCGGGAATGGCCGGGAATTTAGAGTTTCCCAAAAATACCCCTTTAGTATGATTTATGTGATTTTATGGTGGAGGGGCAAAATGGTCTTTTTGCCCCATTAATGTTTTGTCTTATGTGAGTTATTAATTGGAATAAATATTTATTTTAATTGTTAATTGTTGGCTGAAATGATTTTGGGTTAAGTGGCTTTATTCACTATTTGATTTTACAAAACATAACACTTAGAAAAATTTACAAACTTTCAACTCTCTCTCTCTCTTTTCCTCTCTCTCTCTCTCGGCTGTGCATGTGGGTGCAAAGGGGGGGACTTTTGCTTTGATTTCTTAGTGGATTCTCATCCAAAGCCAATCAATCTTCAAGCTAGGTTAGCTCTTTGGTTTTCTCTTGAATTTTATTGAAATTTTGATGAAAATGTGATGATTCTTGCATGATTTATAGTTGCTGTTGCTGCTGTGGTTTTGTGTTAATTTATGTGGTTTAAAGCATGTTAATTGAAGTTAAATTGGGCTGTGTTGAAGCATGTAAGATAGGTTATGCAAAGCTTTAAGTTTTCTATGTAAAAATATGTGATTTTTGAGAGAAAATGTTATATTTTGTTGCTGTGTTGTTGAGGATGTTTGCTTGAGTTTCCAGAGGTTATTTTGAGCTTGATTATGTAGAATTAAGTTGGTTTGATTGCATGTTTAGGTGTTTTTGCTCAAGTTTGAGTTTAGAACTCAAGCTTGAGCTCCAATGGCATTTTTCATGTTTGAGGTTTCTGGGTGGTTTTGATGCCTTGGATTTGTTCTAGGGATAGTTTAGAACAGGTCTGGAAAGTTTGGGACCAATTGGGGTTGAATTGGTCGAGTTATGAGAATTTTAGTTGGCTGCCTGCGAGGAACCGGAATTCCGGTTGTGCATCCGGAATTCCGGATGAGGGTTCAGTAATTCCCAGAACCGGAATTCCGGTTGGGCAACCGGTCTGCCGGTTGGGGAATTTTTCCGAACCCTAGTTTTCCTCGTTTTTAGGTTTTTAGGGGTATTGCCATGCTTTTTATCGATAGGGAAACTTTTAGTTCCAAGTTTTAGTCCCCGGGAAGTGATTTAGCGTGTCACTTATAGCGTTGTGATTTTTATGGTTTAGGAGCCAGTAATCCGCCGCTCAGCTTCAGTTCCAGTCAGGTTGACCGGCACACCTGAAATCGGAATCCAGGTAAGATTAGTATAACAGTATGCATATGTAGATTACATGTTTAGCGTGCATGTAGGAAGCCTGCTAGATTACATTAGTTATGTATTTAGGCTTCGAACCATCCAACCCTGTCACGTCGGTACAGGCTGGAGTATGACCAGCAGCCGGAGTATGACCTGTTCGACCGATCAGGCTGACATTTGGTTGGTGGTTCAGTGCTATTGACCTATCCCGTCGGTACAGGCTGGAGTATGACCAGCGGCGGAGTATGACCGGTTCGACCGATCAGGAGGATACTTGTCAATAGTACCGTCCCCTGAACGTTCAAAACTCAGTACCATGTTGGACATGGCAGTAGTGGCTCAGTACCATGTTGGACATGGCAGTAGCGGGACTCAGTATCGTGTTGGACACGGCAGTTAGTTATGTATGATATTTTTATGCTTTTCTTACTGAGTCTGTCGACTCACAGTTTATGTTCATGTGTAGGTAAAGGCAAGGCTATAGCTGATGGACCGTGAGCGAGCTTATGAGATTGTACATGTTGGGGCGGTTAGGCCTGGAGCGTACGATCCTCGGGACAGCATGGCTGAGTTTTTTTGTAACTGGTCGTTAGACGACTTTATTTTGATGTAAAAGTTAAACAGTTAAAACGTTTGTAAATGATTTTATAAATCGGGATCCCGAGACTTTTATAATATGGTTTATAAGTTTAAATAAAAAAGCAAAATTTTAATTAATCACGTTTTTCCATAAACCTCGTTGATTAGCAACGAGCTGCACAGTACGTTTAAAAATCACGTAATACGCCTAAGATAGTTAGGGTGTTACAACTGGTGTATAGAAGTCAAGTGATGATTCCCTTCGAGCTTAGCAAATAGAAGTAAATGGATGAGCTCTTGTTTAACTGACTAATTATTAGATCACTAAACACCATTTACAGGTAGCTAAGTGTTTTAAGGGGCAAAATACATTGAGGGGTGAGAACGGTAAAGAAATCCTATCTCGATGTAAATCATCTATATAGAGGATCTTTAAATCACAATAAGATTATAACAATGGTTAAATGAGATAGTATATTGATATCGTGAAACATACAATATGCTCTATATAAGTCTGAGAGTGCAATTCTAAGTTCTAAGAGTGGATTCAACGAAGAATTAATAAGTAGGAATTTACTTGGTAAATTTGGTTCACTTATTGGAAGCTCAGCATATAGATCCATGGTCCCCATTCTAGTTGAGAACATTCTGCTTGTAAGACTCATTAATTGATTCGTGATTGATCAATTATAATTCTACAGTTAGACTATGTCTAATTTTATGAATTTTCACTAAGCAGGGGTGAAATTGTAAAGAAAAGAGTTTCTAGGTTTATTTATTTATTAATGGACTTTATATGTCTAATTAATAATTAAATTAAATGACAATATTATTTAATAATCTATTTTAGTTATTAAATAATTAGTTTTGGCATTTAAAAGGTTAGAATTGGAAAATTGGCGTTTTTGAGAAAATAGAGATAAAATTTGATAAAACTACAAAATCAAGTGAGGCCCATTAAACACCATATGGCCGGCCACTTAGATGAGTTTTTCAAATTAATATTTTCATTATTTTAATGCCAAAGAAATCCTAACCTAAACCTAGTAGTTGCCTATAAATAGAAAGTGATGGCTCAGTCTCACACAATGCTTTCATTAGCTTTTCTGACAGAAATTTCTCTTTTCAGAAAAACTGAGCCTTCCCCACTTTCTACACCTTGGCCGAAACCCTCTCTCTTTTCTCCTTCATCTTTTTTGTGACCCTAGTGAAAGAGTAAGTGCCCACACACAGCAAGCAGTAACTCAATCATAGATTGGAAGACTGTGAAGGATCAAACTTGAAGAAGAAGGACATTCGGGCTCAGATCTTGATTATACTCTGCTACAGAAAGGAATCAAGGGTTAGAGATCTGAGTGGAAGGAGACATTAATTCCGCTGCATCAATGTAAGGTTTTCTTAACTTTATATGTGTTTATTTTATCGTTTTAGAAAGTTCATATTTAGGGTGTTTAAACAACATACTTGTGAGTAGATCTAAGATCCTGGTAAAATAATTTCTAACAACTGGCCTCAGAGCCATGGTAATTGATTTACTTACATGAAATTTGGACTTTAAAACGATTGTTTGTATGTTCTTTGGATGGTATCATGTTGTATTAAGTGTTATTTGATGATAGATTGATGTTTGTGAAATTTTCGTAAAAAAATAATTGCGATTTTATCTCTGAAATTATTTTTATTGGATAGTATGTAAAAAATTAAGCAAGTTAGCCTTTTACAGAACTTAATTTGGATTTTATTTGAATTAGTTATGATTTTTTGAAGATTTGGAAAAATCGAGGTTGTGTTGATATTTTCCTGAGATCGCAAATCTGTCCGTACAGTTTCGAATTTTTTTGGTTTTTTTTTTTTCAATTTTTCATATTTTTTTCATGGAATTAACTTCCGATTTTTTGTATAGTTTTGTATATATACTACTACTATTCCTAATTCAATTATAATTATAATTTTGAATTAAGTTAATATTTTTTAAATTTAATTCAAGATATTAGTGTAATTTGAATTTGAATAGAAATAGTATCTATCTTCTTGCTTAAATATTTATCTTATTTTTAAATTTGATTATATCTTATTTTTTTTTAAAATTTAAGGTCAGATTTTATAAGATATTTATAAAATCTTTTAAGATATTTTTAAGATATCTTATCTTTTAAGATATTTTTAATTATATCTTATCTTTTAAGATTTTTTTTAAAATTAAATCTTTTTAGATATTTTGACCTTATTTAAATTTAAAATAAGATATTTATAATCATGTAATTTTAAATAGATGTAAGATATTTTGCTAACTTTTAAATTTTGTTATTTTATTTATTTAAATTAAATTTAAAATCTGAAAAGATATTTCATTTATCTTTTCTAATTTTTTATTTAATTTTTATTTCTAAAATAGCATTTAATTTTTAAAAGTAGTTAGCAAATTTTTTGAAATGATATTTAGGTTGGTTGAAACCTAATTTTTCAAAAAGTAGGTTTAATTTTAAATATTTTTTTTAAAAATTTCGAAATTTAATTTTTTTTATTTATTCTGAAATTAAAATATTTTTTAAATTTTATTTTATTTTTTCGAAAATTAAAATATTTTTATTTTTTATTTTTCGAAATTATTTATTTAAAATTAAATAAATCCTACTACCAACTATCCAGCTAACCTTGTTGCAGGAGTATGTGGTTTTAGCTTGTGTGTAAGTTTTCAAAACCTATTATTACTTGATTGCAAATAGCCATGGTTACTTTTTGCCAGACCTAATGATCTGATGGCTCCCTTGGTCAAGTTAGTAATTTGTAACAGGTAAATTTTACAATCTTCTTTCATCTGTGTATGACCTAGCAACATGATAGGATCCATCCAAAGTGTGCCTGTGTGAGCCTATATGTTTATTTTATTATATAGATGCATATAGGTTGTTGCTAAATAAAATGTCACACCATGATAGATTTTATTTAGGTCCATCTAGTTAGTGGACCTATTCAATTAATAACAGTTATTTATTTTAAGGTTAAATTCCTCTCTTTTGGGCCTTGTGTGAGAGTTGGGAGCCATAGAAGTGGGTACGACATACTGAACCCAGCACCCCCTCACATGAACTACCCCAATTGTGAAGGCCCATTTGCCTGATTTAAATAACTGTACTAGGTTAATTATATTAGTTTGACCTAATAAAATTGAATTAGCAACATAATTAACTTTTAAAATATATGAAATTTATTTTCATTTTAATATTTTAAAGTTAATTTTAAGAAAAACACTTTTAGTTTAGATATTATTTCTAGACAAACTATTTGTATTTTTCTTGTATTTAATTAAATATAGAATTTTAACTAACTAAGATTCTTTCTAGAACTTATTTGATTAAACATTCCTATTTAAGTTATAAATTAGTTGTATCAACTGATTTTTCTTATCTAACTTAAATTTGAATATTTGATTTAAATTTTAAATCAAGTTGAGGAATCCTAGGCATTAGTTATTAAAGATTCTTAAGATATTTTTTAAGTTAATATCTTTTCAAATATTAACTTAAAATGGAATATTTTAGATATTTTTTGGTTAATATCTTTTCAAATATTAACTTTAAAAAAGATATCTTCAAATTAAGTGGTTACAACTTAATTTTTGATATTTAATTAAATCTAAATTTGAAATTATTTAAGTTTTAGATTTTTTCTATCTAACTTAAATTAGATATTTTTCAAATTTTGAAAAGATACTTAGTCAAATAAGATATTTTCTAGATAGTAATTTCTAGACTACTTATTATTTCTAATATTTAAATAGGAAAATATTATACTTTGTGAAATTAATTATTTAAATAATTAATTTTGGTACAATTTTATTAAGTATATTTTTTCTAGTATTAAATAGAAATTAATAATTAAGTCTTCTCTACACTTAATTATTATTTCTTGAATTTAATACATTTAATTAACTTGAAGAATCTAAATATCTAAGTTGATTTTCATAATGATACTTAAATATTTATTGATTTTTCATGACACTTAATTAAATAGAAAATTATTTTTAGGTTGAAATTTAATTTTTCAACTTAAATTTAAATATTTTCAAAATATATATTTTTCTTTATTTTATTAATCAATTTCGAAATTTGCATTTTAATTATGCAATATTTTCGAATTTTTTATCTTGAAAAATAGATTGAGTTGTAAATTAATTATTTATTTTAATTAATTCTTGGACCAACTCAAGTCAATGATTTTTTCATTTAATTGATTAATTTAAAATCAATGAATTTAAAAATATATATATTATTAGAAATTGAATTAACTAGTCAAAGAATATCTAGATAGGTGATATTTTTGCTTGAAGTATTTCTTTTCTATTTTTATTATTTTCGAAAATTGTATAGTTTTTATACTTAATTTTTTGAAACCCAATAAATATATTCTCAAAGAAAATTTTTAAGTTGCTAATTATTTATTTAATTCAACTTAAATTAATTTCCTTAATATTTATATTTAAGATTATTACTAAGATAGAAATAATTAATTTTATTTCAATCAACATCTAAGTATAATTTTATAAATATTATATTAAATTCTTATTTTTGAATTTTAATTCTTAATTTAGAATTTAATGAGATTTATTTATTAGAATAATAAAAAAAATACATTTTAAATAATGAGCTTAATTATTATTAAGATATTCTGTAACGCCCTAATGCTAAGGCACGCTACAGTGTTTTTTCAATTATTGTGCAATCTTTGCTAATCAAAGATATTTCTCGAAAAACGTGTTAAATTAAAACTTTTGCTTTAATTATTAAACTTTGTAATATAACATAATATTTACAAATTCCGGGATCCCGTTTTCAAACTTTGTAAAATTTACTTTTCAAATTATACATTTCAAAATACACAAGTTCTAGGTCGCACAGCGACTTTCAAAATACAACTCCCAGATGTCCTGAGACCGAACACTCCAGGTCGCGCCGCTTGACATGTACAATCCCATCTGAGCTCGGGTTCACTCCTCTTCAGTCATAGCCTTTCCTTTACCTACACATGAAAGTAGAAACTGTGAGTCAACAGACTCAGTAAGAAATGCATATAACACATCATATAATTTCCGACCTGTAAATAGGCGCCCATACACCTATTTGCAGAGCTTAACAGATGAGTATGAACGTTCTAACTAGGATACGACCATGTACCATGTACCACATGCACTCAGTATACCATCGTACTAGTGTAGGTAGGGTATGGACCGCACCTCGAGTACCGTTAAGTGTTGTACCACAGACACCTCGTACCTTTCCGTACAAGTGCTGGTAACACCATGATGTACTTCCAAACATCATACACCTTACCAATGCACTCTGTACCGCAACCGTACAAGTGTTGGTAGTGTATGAATCACAACAAATAAGCATGTATATATATTAACACATACATACATTCAGATAATCACATCATACATTATACACAGTTCTTACCTGTTTTTCGAATTCAAGTGTGCTGGCCGACCTGAACGGAATTCACGTGCTAGATGGATGCCCTAATCACAATAATAGTAATACAGATGAGTGACTCGCTAAATCACTTTCCGGGACTTAAAACATGAAACTAAAAGTTTCCCTATCGATAAACCTCAAGGCAATACCCTAAATATCTCAAAATTGGCCAAAACTAGGGTTCTGGAAAATCCCCCAACAGGCAGACCGGTTCCCAACCGGCATCCCGGTTCTGGGTCACCAACCGGTCGACCGGTTGGTACAGGCCACCCAGAACCGGAATTCCGGTTCTACTGCTGGGAACCAAAAATCATCCCCCTTGATTCAATTCAATCCCAAACTTTACCAAACTCTCCAGTATACCTATACAATGCATAAACATCCATTTCCAACCAACAAATCACAGAACAAACCAATAATTCAATTTATGCCATTAAAGCTCAAAGCTTGAGTTTCAAAACTCAAGCTTGCTTAAAACCATTCTCAAGCATCAAAAACAATAACTAGGGACTCAAATCAACTCAACTTAACCCCAGAATTCGAACCCTGAGTAATTCAAAACCTAACAGCTCCCAACACCAAAAATCATGTATTCAACCTAAATAAAAAGCTTAAAAACAAATAATCAATGGTCTAGGGTTTTACCTCACTTGTAATAGCCTTGAATCCTTGCTTAATCACAAAGAGAAGAGAAGGAAAATCTGGTTTTGGTCCTTGGTTTGATCCAGCCGAAGCAAGAGAGAGAGAGAGTTCAAGAGGGTTTGACTTTTCCTTTTCAATTTCCTTTTTCTTTTCTATTTTTGATTTTCCCAAATTTGAAAAGGATTTTGATTAACCTTTGCTGCCAAAAATAGCTAGGTGTCACAAACTAAGGAAGCCACCAATCTCCCACCAAGGAAATGACTAAAATGCCCTTTACATCAAACTTAGGTATTTTCAAAAGCTAGGGGTAAAATGGTCAATTTCCATAACCCCGCTCAATCCCGATAATTTATTTTCTCTAAAATATTCCCCACTAAGAAATAGGGTTCTAAACTTACTCATGTGATTATCTAGCCATCCATCGCATTTTCCGTTGTCGCCGAGCAAAAATTACAAAATTAACATATTTCACATATAAGCTAAATAATACCCCTAGAGTTTAATAAAATCTCCGGAATTGAGAAATTATAGCTCTAATATTTATTTCTAAATATTGGGGTCCCAAAATAATTAAATTCATAAATAATAATAAAATAATAAAAATTAGTGCTAATTGCCTTTACTAACCCAAATTACTAGAGCGGTCATTACAATTATCCCCCTGTTAATAGGATTCCGTCCCCGAAATCTAACCTGAATAGCTCTGGATGTTGAGTCCTCATATCTGACTCTAATTCCCAGGTGGCTTCTTCCACCTTACTGTTCCTCCAGAGCACCTTAACCAGTGCAATAGTCTTATTGCGAAGAACTTTTTCTTTTCTATCCAAAATCTGAACAGGTTGCTCTTCATAGGATAAGTCTGGTTGCAGTTCAAGGGCTTCATAACTCAAGACATGAGTTGGGTCTGACACGTATTTCCTTAACATGGAAATGTGAAATACGTCATGAACAGCCAATAATGCTGGTGGTAAGGCTAGCCGATACGCTACCTGCCCAACCTTCTCAAGTATCTGAAATGGCCCAATGAACCTAGGGTTTAACTTACCCTTCTTTCCGAAGCGCCTAATACTCTTCATTGGTGAAACCCGCAGGAAAACATGTTCCCCTGCCTGAAATGTAACATCTCCGCGCTTCGGGTCAGCATAACTTTTCTGCCTGCTTTGAGAAGCAAGCATCCGAGCCTTGATCTTATCAATAGCTTCATTGGTCCTCTGTACTAACTCTGGACCCAGGTACTTCCTTTCTCCTGTCTCGTCCCAATGAATAGGAGAACGACATTTTCTACCATATAACATCTCATAGGGAGCCATCCCTATTGTACTTTGGTAGCTGTTGTTGTAGGAGAATTCAATTAAAGGCAAGTACTTACTCCATGAACCCTCAAAGTCCATGACACAGGCTCGCAGTAGGTCTTCTAAAATCTGGATAGTTCTTTCTGACTGACCATCAGTCTGAGGGTGAAAGGCTGTACTAAACTTTAACTTGGTACCCATAGCCTTCTAAAGGCTCACCCAAAACTTCGATGTGAACTTTGGATCCCTATCTGATACAATAGATTTAGGGGATTCATGGAGATAAACTATCTCTTTCATATACAATTCAGCGTACTGATCCACTGAATATGTAACTTTCACTTATAGAAAGTGAGCCGACTTTGTGAATCTGTCCACAATAATCCATACTGAATCATACATCCCCGTAGTTCTAAGTAAACCAGTTACAAAGTCCATTGCAATGTCCTCCCACTTCCACTCTGGAAGGACTGAAGGTTGCAATAACCCTGCCGGCCTCTGATATTCAGCTTTAATCTGCTGGCAGGTTAACACTTGGACACGTAGTTCACGACATCTCTTTTCATCCCATACCATCAGAGGTAGGGTTTCCAATCTTGATACATTTTAGGGGTTCCTAGATGCAATGAATAAGATATGATATGAGCTTCAGCAAGTATCTCTTTCTTAAGCTCATCAACATTAGGAACACAAACTCGAGCTTTAAATAACAACATTCCACTATTCGAGACTAAAAAGTCTTTAGGCCGACCGGCCATTACATCGTCTCGAACCTCAACTAGCTCAGGATATTCCAATTGCGCTTTTCTGATTCTTTCTAATCGATCAGATTGAAGTGTTAAACTGTGTAACTTTCCAACTACGAATTCAATCCCTGCATTAACCATTTCAAAGGCTCGTTAAGGGCTAACAGAACAGCAGTACGAACTTGCCTGCAATTTTTTTTCTACTCAAAGTAGCAGTCACAACATTGGCCTTCCCGGGGTGATATAAAATCTCACTCTTTTGCCGTAAAGATGATGTCGCCATATCTTAAAAGTAAAACCACCCCAGCATAACCTAACTCATGAGTTAAATAGCGCTGCCCATAATCTTTCAGTTGACGAAAAGCTTAAGCTATAACTCTGTTGGCTTGCATCAGAATACATCCCAGACCTTGTCTGGATGCCTCACAAAACTACAAATTTCTCTTGATTTGATGGCAAAGCTAACACCGGAGCTGTTATCAAACGTTGCTTCAACTCTTGAAAACTTGACTCACCCTTATCTGACCACACAAATCTCTGATTTTTTCTTGGTCAATTCGGTTAGGGGCATAGAAAGTTTAGAAAATCCTTCGACGAAACGTCGATAATACCCTGCTAACCCGAGAAAACTTCGAACTTCTGTCACAGACTTGGGCCTCGGCCAATTCTTCACTGATTCTATCTTGTTTGGATCGACCATAATTCCATTTTTCCCAACAATATGACCCAGAAAGGACACCTCGGACAACCAGAATTCGCACTTTTTGAACTTGGCATAAAGCTTGTGATCCCTAAGTCGCTGTAACACCATTCGAAGATGATGCTCGTGCTCCTCTTCTGACTGAGAGTATACAAGAATATCATCGATAAACACTATAACGCAGTTATCGAGGAAATCCTTGAACACCCTATTCATAAGATCCATAAAGGCCGCAGGAGCATTGGTCAATTCGAATGACATTACCAGAAACTCATAGTGCCCATATCTGGTTCTAAAAGCAGTCTTCGGTATGTCCTCCTCCCGAATTCTGAGTTGATGATAACCCGACCGTAAACCAATCTTCGAAAACACTGTCTTTCCGTGAAGCTGATCGAACAGATCATCGATCCTGGGCAACGGGTACTTGTTCTTAATCGTCAGCTTGTTTAGTTCCCGATAATCAATACACATTCTGAGGGAACCATCTTTCTTTTTCACAAAAAGAACCGGAGCTCCCCAGGGCGATACACTGGGTCGAATAAACCCAATATCAAGCATCCCCTGAAGTTGTAACTTAAGCTCCTTGAGTTCTGCTGGAGCCATCCTATATGGAGCTTTAGAAACAGGTTCGACTCCAGGTGCCAAATCAATTACAAAGTCAATCTCTCGCTGTGGCGGCAATCCTGGCAACTCCTCGGGAAACACATCAAGAAAATCTTTCACCACCAGGACTACCTCAGGCCCAAATGTTTCAGGTCTGCTGGAGTCAAATACCACCACTAGAAATCCTACACAACCATTGCATAGTAAATCCCTAGCCCTCAACACAGAAATAACCGGGATTCGAGACCCCTGAACTGATCCAACATAAACAAATGGATCTTCACCTTCCGGCTGAAAAGTCACCATTTTACGCCTACAATCTATACTGGCCGAATACTTGGATAAGAAATCCATTCCCAGTATAATATCAAACTCCGTTAATTTCAATTCTATAAGGTCAATACTCAATTCCCTATCTTCGATCCTAATTGGCATAGATCTAGTGCGCCTATTAGAGACAACCAATTCCCCGCTAGGCATTAGGGTTCCAAACCCTCTTACAAGAAAATCATAAAGTCTATCCAAAAGATTAAATACTCTCGATACTACATACGAGTATATAGTCCCAAAGTCAAATAATACATTAAAATGGGAGTTGCTGATAAGAAGCTAACCTTTCACCATAGAAGGACTGAATGCAACATCAGCCTGAGTGATAACAAATGTCTGAGCAAGTACAGGCTTTACTTCCAGCTTCTGCTTATCTTTCTTTGCCTGAGGGCAATTTCTCTTAAAGTGCCCAACCATGCCACACAGGAAGCATGCTTTTCGGTTGCACTCTCCGGGATGATGTTTCTTGCATCGCGGGCACTCAGGGTAAGAATAATCCTTACGTACACCCTTACCTTGATTTCCTCGGAACTGCTTGTTCCGTTTTAAACCCACCACTGACGACGTAGGTTTACTCTTCTGCTCAACCATGGAGCCCCTACCACCTCTGCCATAACTAGAAATATGGCAAGCGGTATCCCGATTTCGTGGCATAATCTCTTGAGGTCCTAAAATACATTCTTTAGGGCTCCCAGTCCAGAGAGCATTCTTCATATCTGAATCTCCCTGAAGGACTGTAGGTTCATTTATCCAAATTTTCTCATGCAATGATCCCACTTGGTTATCAGCCATACTATGCTCTGCTGATAATACCGAATTGAAAATGCCTTGCATACGAGGTAAAGGTAGTACATGAAACCTTTGTTGTTTCAACCTCCGAATCTCCTCATCGTGTCGTTGAATCATAGCTTCCATTTCTACGAATCTTTGCTCCAAGTCCCACGGAGCCTGTGACGAACGACCATCACTCCCATCAGAAGCCATCCAAAGGCTTTCACCTTGGTTGCGGGGAGAACTCAAACTCCATTCTCTCCAACCGTTACTAGCCCTGACCACACTATCCAGACTCCCCATATTGCACCAGGTGTCCATACTATAGGACAAACCTGCCAATTAGTAAGTCAGTCTGGTCAGGCAACGACCCCATTACAAACTTTCTACCGCACTTATGGATTCTAAGGCAACGCACTTTAAAATAATTAATTAAAATCTAATATGCTTCCTAACATGCTCTCACATTCACAATTATTTAAAATACTAAACAAGTACGAGCTTACTGAACCGTGAACTGAGCTTTCTCTGATGAAGATTGTACATGTCGTAGCAAGCTTCGGTAGACAAACCTGGCGGCTCTGATACCAAAATTGTAACGCCCTAATGCTAAGGCACGCTACAGTGCTTTTTCAATTATTGTGCAATCTTTGCTAATCAAAGATATTTCTCGAAAAACGTGTTAAATTAAAACTTTTGCTTTAATTATTAAACTTTGTAATATAATATAATATTTACAAATTCCGGGATCCCGTTTTCAAACTTTGTAAAATTTACTTTTCAAATTATACATTTCAAAATACACAAGTTCTAGGTCGCACAGCGACTTTCAAAATACAACTCCCAGATGTCCCGAGACCGAACACTCCAGGTCGCGCCGCTTGACATGTACAATCCCATCTGAGCTCGGGTTCACTCCTGTTCAGTCATAGCCTTTCCTTTACCTACACATGAAAGTAGAAACTGTGAGTCAACAGACTCAGTAAGAAATGCATATAACACATCATATAATTTCCGACCTGTAAATAGGCGCCCATACACCTATTTGCAGAGCTTTACAGATGAGTATGAACGTTCTAACTAGGATACGACCATGTACCATGTACCACATGCACTCAGTATACCATCGTACTAGTGTAGGTAGGGTATGGACCGCACCTCGAGTACCGTTAAGTGTTGTACCACAGACACCTCGTACCTTTCCATACAAGTGCTGGTAACACCATGATGTACTTCCAAACATCATACACCTTACCAATGCACTCTGTACCGCAACCGTACAAGTGTTGGTAGTGTATGAATCACAACAAATAAGCATGTATATATATTAACACATACATACATTCAGATAATCACATCATACATTATACACAGTTCTTACCTGTTTTCCGAATTCAAGTGTGCTGGCCGACCTGAACGGAATTCACGTGCTAGATGGATGCCCTAATCACAATAATAGTAATATAGATGAGTGACTCGCTAAATCACTTTCCGGGACTTAAAACTTGAAACTAAAAGTTTCCCTATCGATAAACCTCAAGGCAATACCCTAAATATCTCAAAATTGGCCAAAACTAGGGTTCTGGAAAATCCCCCAACAGGCAGACCGGTTCCCAACCGGCATCCCGGTTCTGGGTCACCAACCGGTCGACCGGTTGGTACAGGCCACCCAGAACCGGAATTCCGGTTCTACTGCTGGGAACCAAAAATCATCCCCCTTGATTCAAATCAATCCCAAACTTTACCAAACTCTCCAGTATACCTATACAATGCATAAACATCCATTTCCAACCAACAAATCACAGAACAAACCAATAATTCAATTTATGCCATTAAAGCTCAAAGCTTGAGTTTCAAAACTCAAGCTTGCTTAAAACCATTCTCAAGCATCAAAAACAATAACTAGGGACTCAAATCAACTCAACTTAACCCCAGAATTCGAACCCTGAGTAATTCAAAACCTAACAGCTCCCAGCACCAAAAATCATGTATTCAACCTAAATAAAAAGCTTAAAAACAAATAATCAATGGTCTAGGGTTTTACCTCACTTGTAATAGCCTTGAATCCTTGCTTAATCACAAAGAAAAGAGAAGGAAAATCTGGTTTTGGTCCTTGGTTTGATCCAGCCGAAGCAAGAGAGAGAGAGAGTTCAAGAGGGTTTGACTTTTCCTTTTTAATTTCCTTTTTCTTTTCTATTTTTGATTTTCCCAAATTTGAAAAGGATTTTGATTAACCTTTGCTGCCAAAAATAGCTAGGTGTCACAAACTAAGGAAGCCACCAATCTCCCACCAAGGAAATGACTAAAATGCCCTTTACATCAAACTTAGGTATTTTCAAAAGCTAGGGGTAAAATGGTCAATTTCCATAACCCCGCTCAATCCCGATAATTTATTTTCTCTAAAATATTCCCCACTAAGAAATAGGGTTCTAAACTTACTCATGTGATTATCTAGCCATCCATCGCATTTTCCGTTGTCGCCGAGCAAAAATTACAAAATTAACATATTTCACATATAAGCTAAATAATACCCCTAGAGTTGAATAAAATCTCCGGAATTGAGAAATTATAACTCTAATATTTATTTCTAAATATTGGGGTCCCAAAATAATTAAATTCATAAATAATAATAAAATAATAAAAATTAGTGCTAATTGCCTTTACTAACCCAAATTACTAGAGCGGTCATTACATATTCGATCTCCATTGTGTGTTTTACACCGCGTTTGTTTTAGTGAGTAATCCTCCCTAATGGAGGAACGTTCATTAGCAATTTCGCACCGTTTAATCTCGCATGATAAGTGGTTTGTAATTGTTTTATATGGTATAGATCACCCTAATGGTGGCGACCATATTTGACTTGCAAATTGTGAAACAATGGTAGAAGCTCATGAGATAGAATAGCCTTGACTCTCGCCTAAACGGGACAACGCTGGATTCTGATCTTGATCGAATAAAAGGTTGCTAGAATGTTTAACATTTTAGATGAGCTGACAACTCTATTCAATAGATGATAGCTTTGACTCTCGCCTAAACGGGACACTGATATCAGTTTGTTGAAAACCTTGGAAATTATTTAGGATTGAATTTTTTAAGTATTTTCTCATATCATTCCTACTTGCTATGTGCTTATTATTTCTGAATTGATTTTGTGTTAAACCATTATTAATTTCTATTTGTTGATTTCTATTATTTTGTAGTATTCTGTTTTGTCAAAATGAATCCCATGTTATCACTGTTGACTAAAAACAAGCTGAATGGATCTAACTTTAATAAGTGGAATGAGAACATTAATATTGCTCTCATAGGAGAAAGTGCCTTGTTTGTTTTGACTGAGCCGTCACCTGAAGTGCCTGGGGATAATGCATCCAAAGCCGTGAAAGAAAAGTATGAGCGTTGGCAGAAAGCAAATGACAAAGCTCTATACTTTATGATTTCTAGCATGGTTGACACCCTCAAAACTCAGTTTTCTAAAATCGAGAAGGCTGCTGAAGTTATGACGAAGTTGAATGAGCTATTCGGTAAGGCATCACTTCAGTCACGCTTTGACGCGACTAAGAAGTACATTAACGCACGGATGGAACCTCATCAAAACGTGCATGATCATGTTCTCCTCATGTCCAGTTATTTCCAAGAAGCCCAGGATCATGGTGCTGAAATGGACAGTGCTACTCAAGTTAGTCTTATCTTGAATAGCCTGACTCCAGCATTTCTACCATACACATCAAATTATGTCATGAATAAGAAGGAAATTGACTTTCATGAATTAGTCAATGACCTTCAAACTTATGAAAATTTTATTGGAGGACCCAAGAAGAAAGGGAGTAAACCTCACAATCCTAGGAATGGTAATGAGACGATCAAACCTGAAGCAAATGTTGCATCTGCTTCAAAGCCCAAATCGAAGAAGAAGTGGAAGAACACCAAGAAGCGAACAAAAGCCATGAAAAAGGCTGCTCCTTCTGGTGATGCTACACTTAAAGGGAAGTGTTTCTACTGCAATGAAAAAGGTCATTGGAAACCCCAATGTCCTAAACTTCTTGCAAAGAAACAAGGTATTTCCATTAATAAACTTTAAAAGTTTAGTGAATTATTATCCAATTGGATTTATGATTCTGGACTAACTTTGTTTATTTGTTTTCTTCTTCTTATTGGCCAAGCTACTTGAACTCAATTGAGTTGGATCAGAAAGCTGGACCAAAGGGTGAAATCGTCCAGATGAAGATGAAGCTCTTCAATTTATTTTTTGAATTATTTTTTTTGGTTTAAAACAATTTGGATTTCAAATTTTAGTCAGGGATATTGATCCCTGTTTCTCTCATATTGTTGCAATACATTTTTTTTTAATATTAATAAAGTTTTTTTTTGAAATTCACTATTGCAATTTATGAGATTGAGCTTCATTTAATTTTATCTTCATCAACATTTACCATATTATATTTATATGTTTGTATGTGTAAGTGTTTTTATTATTGATGCAAATTCTATAATATTTTCAACTCTTCATAGAGTTATATTATATAAACACTAGAAATTATTTCTATGTTTATCAATAATTGTTCATTCTCATACAATTATTAAGACTTTGTTTAATAAAAGGATCTTATGATCTGATAGGGGTGGAGAAAAGTTAAGAAAACTATGCAGTTCAACGATCTTTTATATCTAATGAACTCTGGATAGTAATCAACTCCACATAAACTCTATCACACTAGAGAATCATGATCTTTACAACCTTTAGGGGTGGATCATAATCTCTATATACTTAGGGGTGGAGGTTATCCATAGTACCCTATATGTATATTCTTAGGGGTGGAGTCCATTCCACAATTCCCTATGAAACACATATCTTGTTTAAACATGGAAGTAATATAATGAGTCAGCTATTGTCAATATAAATTCTTGATCTTGATTGTATGTTCCATTTCGTTTTTACTATAGTAAGTAAAAGTTTGATACCTTTGAAAGTTCTTTGTTAAAGTTTCACACTACCTTAATTGAGTGGGAGAATTTTAAAATTCTATACCCATCTTCATTAGGTTGATAATTGTGATAGGTACTTAAGAACACTACTGAAAAGCAAATCTAACCATTCACATGGATAGGTATAGCTTATCAGAATTATGAAAATAAGATAAAGAACTCTAGTTTCTACTGAAATTTGGAATGTATAAGACATTGTCTAATTCCAAAATTCTGTTTTGAAACTTGAGTTTGGCTTTTCCTCTAGCTCTAACCGAAACCATTTCGCCATTACCAACTTTAAGTTTCAACTCTCCGGATTTTAAATAATTCCAATTCTCAAGCAATTGCAATGAACAACTTACATGGTTTGTAGACCCAGAATCAAGAATCCAAATGGATTTATCATTCTCTAACACACATGATTTGAAACACATATCTTCTTTAAACATGGAAGTTATATAATGAGTCAGCTATTGTCAATATAAATTCTTGATCTTGATTGTATGTTCCATTTCAATTTTACTGTTGTAAGTAAAAGTTTGATACCTTTGAAAGTTCTTTGTTAAAGTTTCACACTACCTTAATTGAGTGGGAGAATTTTAAAATTCTATACCCATCTTCATTAGGTTGATAATTGTGATAGGTACTTAAGAACACTACTGAAAAGCAAATCTAACCATTCACATGGATAGGTATAGCTTATCAGAATTATGAGAATAAGATAAAGAACTCTAGTTCAGTCCATTCAAATGACTTGAACCAAGAATTCTTAATCCTCATAAAATTTGATGGTATCTTAATTTTGATTACTTTAATCTCTGGCATGTATTTTTTACTTCAAATACTAGTTTGCTATGTTGATGACTTAGTCTTAACTTAAAGTCTCAGACTAATACAAAAGTCACAACTAGGTAACTCTCCAAACAATCAGAGGTTAAAAGTATTATTTAACCAGACATCGGCTATTGAGTGGGAGCTATCTGAGATGTAATCAAATAGGGAACATTAGAAGATATTCAAGAAGGATTTATGAAAGTGATCTATATGTTAGATATTAAGGAACTGTGTATCAGTTGTCTTTGTATCACACCATCTAATTTCAAAATTCTGTAAGATGGTGCTTACTTTGGGGGTGGAGGAATTATTGTATAATAATTCAAGCTCTACCAGAGAAGAACTATAACTTGGTCTATTAAAAAATACCAGAAAGTTATATCACTGAAGAAAAGTCTACACTGTATTATCTCAATTACATATTTTAAAATATGAGAGATATGTCTTCTGTTAATTCAGGTGTACTTTTAAAACAGTAAAGATTTCAGTATCCCTTGATGAGTAAAGCATATAGTAAAGGATGTTTCATAAGTGTATTTATGAACAAGTTTCCAGAAGTTTGGGTGGATTCAAATATACTACACTTGATCTGAAGATCAAGACATCAGATTGACCTATTTGCACAGTTTGTTTTATATTAGTGCAAGTGGGAGTTTGTTGGGTTTTATGCCCTAAATAAAACTCTTTACAATCTGATTAGTTATCAATATAAGAAATTTGAAGTGATTGATGTTTGCATGAATTTTACATGATAATGGTTTAATATGTTTAATATGTTTATTACATTCATACACACAAAATCAGTTAAATCCAGATCATATGTTTATTCACAATTACAGTATCGTCAACACAGTGGAATGTGATTGTGATCATATGAATCAAAAGTTTTGGTCCCTGTTTCATCAGTGTTATTGGATTTACACTAATGTGATAATCAGCGATGATGTGTACTTACACTAGGAGTAAGTGTTATGTTCTTTCCAGGACATTAGTAAAGTATACTAGCATCGAATGTATGGAGTATACATTGGACTAGACCGATATTTCAACTAAGTTAAGATATTACAAACTTACCGTTATACATATCTTTCCAAGTCAATATCAGTAGTTGATCTTAAGATTAAAAGAATCTAAATCCTTATATGCTTAGGCTCAACTCAGGAGTGCTATTCATGTTCTTAGCTTTATTAGTTAAGCCTACTTTCGGGTCAGGGTGATACGTATATTTCGAGAACATGATAGTATGATTGAGTGGGAGTGCTGAACATAAATATGGAATCTATAGCTTCTACTGGTGTATAGAAGTCAAGTGATGATTCCCTTCGAGCTTAGCAAATAGAAGTAAATGGATGAGCTCTTGTTTAACTGACTAATTATTAGATCACTAAACACCATTTACAGGTAGCTAAGTGTTTTAAGGGGCAAAATACATTGAGGGGTGAGAACGGTAAAGAAATCCCATCTCGATGTAAATCATCTATATAGAGGATCTTTAAATCACAATAAGATTATAACAATGGTTAAATGAGATAGTATATTGATATCGTGAAACATACAATATGCTCTATATAAGTTTGAGAGTGCAATTCTAAATTCTAAGAGTGGATTCAACAAAGAATTAATAAGTAGGAATTTACTTGGTAAATTTGGTTCACTTATTGGAAGCTCAGCATATAGATCCATGGTCCCCATTCTAGTTGAGAACATTCTGCTTGTAAGACTCATTAATTGATTCGTGATTGATCAATTATAATTCTACAGTTAGACTATGTCTAATTTTATGAATTTTCACTAAGCAGGGGTGAAATTGTAAAGAAAAGAGTTTCTAGGTTTATTTATTTATTAATGGACTTTATATGTCTAATTAATAATTAAATTAAATGACAATATTATTTAATAATCTATTTTAGTTATTAAATAATTAGTTTTGGCATTTAAAAGGTTAGAATTGGAAAATTGGCGTTTTTGAGAAAATAGAGATAAAATTTGATAAAACTACAAAATCAAGTGAGGCCCATTAAACACCATATGGCCGGCCACTTAGATGACTTTTTCAAATTAATATTTTCATTATTTTAATGCCAAAGAAATCCTAACCTAAACCTAGTAGTTGCCTATAAATAGAAAGTGATGGCTCAGTCTCACACAATGCTTTCATTAGCTTTTCTGACAGAAATTTCTCTCTTCAGAAAAACTGAGCCTTCCCCACTTTCAACACCTTGGCCGAAACCCTCTCTCTTTTCTCCTTCATCTTTTTCGTGACCCTAGTGAAAGAGTAAGTGCCCACACACAGCAAGCAGTAACTCAATCATAGATTGGAAGACTGTGAAGGATCAAACTTGAAGAAGAAGCACATTCGGGCTCAGATCTTTATTATACTCTGCTACAGAAAGGAATCAAGGGTTAGAGATCTGAGTGGAAGGAGACATTAATTCCGCTGCATCAATGTAAGGTTTTCTTAACTTTATATGTGTTTATTTTATCGTTTTAGAAATTTCATCTTTAGGGTGTTTAAACAACATACTTGTGAGTAGATCTAAGATCCTGGTAAAATAATTTCCAACAGTTGGTTGCTTGACCTTAGGAATAAGACTAATAAGAGTTCGATTTAGCGGTGTGATATCCCCCCAACATTAAGGGCAAGGAGAACAGCAGCCACCACGTCATGCTTTGCAAAAGACCAATTCTTACTATAGAAATTGGTGTTGAAACCATCAATACCAGGAGTTTTATCAAGTGGTAGCCAAAAGAAAGCTTTTTCCACTTCTTCTTTTGTGAAGGTTTCCTAGAGAATTTGGATGTCCTCAGTGGAAAGAGATGTTGTAATGCCTTCCAAGGTATGATGTATGTCTTCAAAGTTGGGGTTGGAAGACATGAACAGAGTCATAAAATAGCGTTCAATTTCCTTGGTAATGTCCTCAAAAGAAGTTACAGTCGTTCCCTGAACACTATCGAGTTTGTGGATCTGATTAGTTTTCTTTCTAGAGGAAGCATGACGATGGAAGAATTTTGTATTTCTATCCCCTTACGAGAGCCATTGGGTTCTGGCTCTTTGCTTCCAATAAGTCTCTTCTTTGAGCAAGAGTCTATCAAGATGGGATTGAAGAGTTTTTTATTCTGTGGATAGTGTTCTCATCCCAGTAATGATTACTCTTAGCAAGGTCGAGATCTTTTTTCAAGATGCTGATTCAATTTTTGAGTTGGAAACTCGATTTTTTGTTCCATTCATTGAGGCTATCCCCACAGGTGGATTAGGTGGCAATAAGGTGTGAGATGGTACAAGGCGAGGCCCGTTGGGTAACCTAAGAGGATTCAAGGGTCTTTATTCCAACTCAACTCATTCAACCAAACATTTTCAGAAAGGAAGCGTTTGGTTTTATTCCGAGAGGGCTATGAGGGTGTGCCAACAGTGTCAAGTAATAAAGCTCCATGGTAAAAACTAAGGAAATCTTTATGATGAAGGCAAGCCTTAGGAAAATTTCTTAACCATGGTGCATTAACAATACACCAATCTAAGCGCTCCTGGATGTTGTTGTTGTTCGCATTATGGTTATTCCAGGTGAAATTGAGGCTTAATGGGTCAAAGGGGGACATATTAAAATGATCTAAGAAACCTTTAAAATTTTTAGAAGGTCCCCTATATATTGGGATTACCACCAATCTTGTCATCCATTGTAAGGATGGCATTAAAATCATCTATGATGATCCACTAGTCAATAGAATTATTATGACTGATTCTATGCAAAATTTTCCAAGTGTGGATTCATTGGGCCTCATTGGGAGAGCCATAAAAACAAGTGAGATGGAAAGGAATAAAATCGTTAGTAGTGGATGAAACATAACAATCAAAATGGTTCATAGATTGGGATAAAAATGATAAAACAACATCATTATTCCAAAGTAAAAGGAGTCTGCCTCCTCTACCTAGACTAGGAACTTCCAAACCAGAATCAAAATGCAATTTAAATTTAAAAAGATCCAAAGCACCCTTAGAAAGTCTAGTCTCCATGAGAAATAAAATATTAGGATTGCAGACATAGGTGAGACAAGAGAGGTTATATAATGCACAATCACTCCCAATGCCACGTGCATTCCAACTCAGCAGCTTCATGATTTTAGGCAGGCCTCTGTGCTCACAGGGCCCGCCTCTAAGAAGGTGATTTTTGTTTCAGCTAGGTTCTCTGATCATGTACGCTTGATCAATTGCCGAGTTTCACCATTAATCACTTCTGCCTGTCTTTTGAAGCTCTCTTTACCTTTGGAAGATGACTTTCTTTGTGTGCTCTTGGAGCTTGTTCAGATGGCAGTTCCTGGTTGAAAGGTGAGGGGTAAAGCCTTTGGGTCGGTGCTTGTGTCTAAGAGGTGTATGTTGGTTGATACGATAATGTGGCAGTATTTTGAGCTTGTGGATTTCGAACTGCTGGAGCTTTGGGAAGTGTTGGATAGGCTCGAGTTAGTTGTTTTGATAGTTTATTGGTTGTTGATGCTACTCATGGTAGCATTGAGTAACGCTGTGAAAGTTGGTGGGGATTTCATTGGTGTTTGGTGGTTGGTTTCTTGGTTCTGGAGGTTATTGTTCATCCAAAGTGTGTTTTCTGTTGGTTGTTCTTGGTTATCAGACTTGTAAAGGCCAGCGAGTTGGCAAGGGTCTAAAAAAGTTTGTTGGTCAGCTCGTTGTTAGAGTGGTTTCAAGGAGCGAACACAAACATTACTAGCTGGGTTGGATGTCATAATAGTGGTGACAAAGGGACAGGCAAAATTAATCTGCTCAGGCCAAGGCAAAAAAGGATTAGTAGAAACTTTAACTTTACCCTTGATGGTTTTGCTATCTTACTTGAGATACGGTGGAAGTGGGGCCTCATCACAAGCTTTCATGTAGTCCATGCAACTATTGTTGTAGCTATGCCCCATGCGTCCACAGAAGAAGCAAATTTCGGGTAAGTTTTCATACTCGAGTTCAAGCCAAACCACTTTGTTGATTCCAACAAAGTTGACAGGGATGCCCCTAGGCAGGGGAAGGGCAACATCAACCATAACCCTAACACGGAAATAGGGTCCCCAAGTTTCTCTTAGGGAGGGTCGATAGATTTCCAGAAGGTGTCCTAAGCTTGTTGAAACTAGTTCAACTAATTGCTCAAATCTTTTGAGAAAAGGAGTGTTAAAAACTTAAACCCAAAGCGGGAGCTTGATTAAGCTATCTCCATTTAAGACATCCACAAAGCTAGGGATGTCCATAAGGATAGCATGGTTCAGATAGGTCCATGGTTGCTGCAAAAGAACCTTATGTCGGTCTCCTACGCATCAAAATTCTACCAGAAAAAGTCATTGAGTTCGTTTAGTTATGGTGACAAGGAACCGAGATATCTTGTTCAAGTCACTTGACATTTTTTCCATAAAAATTTTCATGTTAAAGGCCTTCATGGTATGAAGTTTTGTAGCCAGAAAAATATTTGTGGTTGGGACATTTGGGTCTAGGACTTCAGAGGGTGTGGGGTCGTGGAGGGTGTGGACAATCTCGGTATCTGTAAGATTAAGGGCCACAGATAAAGAAGAAGCTAAGCCATCCATTGCAAGAGATTAGTATTTGCACGGTGGTGAAAGGAAAAAGGTTATTGCTACTTTAGGTTGGGTACTAGAAAACTAGGGATCAAGTGGTAGAGCCAGAAATGGTAAAATTCCTTCTATATTAAAAACATTGGCCATAGCAATTAATTTGGGAGGGATTAACTGCACATCCCATCAAAAAATTACAGTGACAAGAATACTAACAGTCCCATTCACAAACCAGATACCATTTGAAAATTATATAGATGAAATTATTAGAAAAATTAGGGGGAGGGTTTCTAAGTTACCTAGCAGGGGATAGTTATACAATCAGACAAAGTGAAAATTAATGCTAAAACACCCATTAAACCATAATTTCATGATGAAATACTAGGTGTGAGTTGTGGATTTGACATGGAGGGTAGAGATTATAGTGTGGGGATGTGTACCTGGAAGAATTCCATTAATGTGTTGGAGCGTTGGCGAGGGAACTAGTCGAGATGAGCTCTAGGACGAAGGTTTATGCGACAGTTGTGGTGGGTACTGGGACGATGACCGGAGTTGGAAGAGGAGGAGGAGTCACCAGAGCCTCGAGATCTGGAACTTGGAGATGGTTTCACCATGGGAAAATAGTTTGGGTTTGAGTGTGAAAGGAAAACAAAGAGCGAAGAGTCTAGACAGAGTATCTTTGTCATTCTTATTCTTATGTTTTTATTACTTTCAACAAAACAAAACTCTAAGTGGGTTGTTAACTTGTTTTGATTAAGTATTTGTATGTTTCATTACTTTGTCTTACGCCCCAAAAAAGAAAAAGAGAAAAGATTAATATTATTTACAACTTCGTAACCTTATTGGCCCCTTTATCCCCTCCTTTTTTCGTGCATGTACGGTCATGATAGAATATTGGGCGGTTGACTTGACTATAACTATTGATTATTATTTATTTAGAGAAATGCTAAAGGGCACTAGTGGTGTCTAGCACCCTCCTATGTGTCAATATCACTATTGGTCCAACTAAGTATCGGGTCACATATAATTTAATATAATAGTTTTTAGGGAGTATCGCTAGCCAATTGCAACGCGACATATCAAGAAGGTGTTAGGCACCACTGGTGCCTAATAGCAATGCTCTTTTATTTAAGGCCATTTGCATGGTTCCTTTCCTTATGCAATACCCATTTACATATTAATTGACTCAATCTCAATCGATCAATGACCTTGCATGCAATTATAAACTAAGTTTAAATTACTTTGAGTGCGTATAATGTAGGAAAATAAATTAATATATCTTTTATGCAACAAAAAAAAAAAGAAGAAAATAAATTAATGTTGATATTAATAATAATTAAAAATAGGGTTTATAAAATGGAATAAATATACATCTACGGTGAATATATATTGTGGGAATAAGAACACAGAAGAAATAAGGATGTATAAAATGTGAGGAGTTCGATGGTGAATGTACCAAACCTATATACAGTAGCATGGAGTATAACTACCACTATTAAGCCTACTTGCCTTAATTCAAGCCGTGGTTTATTATTACCTAAAACGTACCTAATTTTTTGCAGTGATTATGGGAATATGTTTAAACCAATTAAATATACATGTTTCCACACATATAAACGTACAATGAATTAAATTGACTTCCCTATAGATTTAGACATTATTAATTATTAAATTTTCCCCACTGGGGACATCGTCTTATTAACTTGAGGCTAGCTAGGTTTTTTGAATGATTAACGAAGCACCCGGATTTGGATTTTGGACTGACACAGAGACACATTATTTATACATATATTTATGTATATTTGTCTTTAGATCGAATTCCTCTAGTCAATGCTCTCTCCTTTTCTTTTTTTATTACTAAACAAGTAGCTTGTATATGATTTTTGTTATTATTCAGAGCAAGTTGTTTTTTCCTTTGACACCTAGATGAGAGGAACCGTAACTATTCTAAGTTTCAATGTGACTTATTTATTTGAGTCAATTAATTAAAAACCAAGATTTTTTTTTTCTTTCTAAACGCGTACTGCTTACCTCTTATTACAATATATAATGTATGTGCTATTTCCATATTTGTATATTTTATATATTTTTTTCCTTAAGTACGTGATTGTCACTAGCTATACTTGGGGTAACCATTATATATTGCTGAGTTGACCATTAATGTTTAACAGCAAAATTGTTTAAGAAGGTATTATCTGCGTACACACCTAGAGACGCAAAATAAGTAACCAAATTGTACTAGTTACAAGCTAATAATTATGTATAGAAATATTAAAATTAGTCCTACATTATTTCTCTAATAATAAATATTTCATATATAAAATGAATGAGTTATTTTTATTGTCAATTAATTTTAAAATAAAACCTTGTACCGTTCAAAAAAGACAATGTAACCATATCCCAAATTCTAACAAGAAAAAATAAGTATACATATCAAGTATATTTCTTGATCAATAACGCCAACCCCACTTTCATTTTCTTGCTCGATATGCATGCATATTACAAGCAAAACGACCTAATGTTTGGTCAATATCACACATTATTTAACTATTTTGATACGTATAATAGAGCTTTAATTTATAATCTAGGTAGCCTCAGTGGTTATATATCCCTATTAAATATATATTTGACTAATTGCTTTTCTGTGCGTAGTTTTCAATCAATATGAGAAATCCCAGGTACGACCACTATATATATAAATAGTATATTACACATTCACAAATAAGACAATAAAAAAAAAGTCCACTACAAAAAGTTGGGTTTAGAACCTAATTAGCTTAGCCATTAGCAAGTCAAATAACATTTCCTCCCCCATTTTTTTTAACAATATGGGAGTGGTCGACGAAGACCATTCCCTTCAGTCCACCAACTCCAAGCGTTTGATCATCAACTCCTCCCATTTACGGTTTAATAGTTTCTTTTATTGCCTTTTCTTTGGTATTGGACTGTCTTTAGGTGTCATTCTCAGCTTATGTTTTCAAAGCTTCCCATTCAACTCACAAGCCTCCATTTATTCATTCAAGTTGCCTCAAACAGACTCTCCACCTCCATTATCACCAATATTGCCACCTTTGATATCGGCTCCTCCATTAATATCTCCCACGACCATGAACGCTAGTTGTATTACTAATAATAATAAAGAAGAGAAAGTTGGGGTTGATCATCTGATGCATGAGATGAAAGATGAGGAGTTGTTTTGGAGAGCATCGATGGTTCCGATGATCGAAGAGCTGCCTTACGAGGATGTTGGTCCAAAAGTGGCTTTCATGTTCTTGACCAAGGGTCCACTGCCGTTGGCTCCTTTGTGGGAGAGGTTTTTCCAGGGACATGAGGGATTTTACTCTATTTATGTCCACACCGACCCTTCTTTCAACGACACAACACTAAACACTTCTGTCTTCTATGGTAGGAGAATTCCTAGTCAGGTGATCATCACTCCCTTTCATCTATTTTGCTCCTCATTCATAATAAGTACTTTGGTTCAAAAGAAAAAAAAAACGTACTTTGGTTCCTATATATATATATGACAATTCTAAAAGTTATAACTTTTTCTCAACAAAAAAATAATAATAATAAAAAGAAAGAAGGAAAATTTCATTTTGCCATGATTTATATTGAGCAACACTTTATATAAAATTAGTATTGAAAATTAAATCACATTATATATGTGGCAAAACTAATGTAATAGACAACCCCCATTAGAGATTAGAGATGTTCTAATATTAAGTAACATTATTGTGATTGTGGGAACAGGCAGTATATTGGGGAACGACATCAATGATCGACGCAGAAAGACGGCTGATAGCGAATGCCTTATTAGATTTCAACAATCAAAGATTTGTCCTTCTCTCAGAGTCATGCATCCCACTCTTCAACTTCACCACTATCTACTCTTATTTAATAAACTCCAACCATAGCTTCCTCAACTCCTTTGACGACCCAAGAAAGGCTGGTAGAGGCCGATACAACCCCCAAATGTCCCCTCACATCAACATCACCCATTGGCGCAAGGGCTCCCAATGGTTCGAACTCCGTCGAGATCTCGCCCTTCGCCTCATCTCTGATCGAAAATACTACCCTATCTTCCGAGACCTATGTCGACCCTCATGCTACAGCGACGAGCATTACATTCCAACGCTTGTCAATATGCTTTATGCTCCACTCAACTCCAACCGAACTATTACTTGGGTGGACTGGTCCAGAGGGGGCCCTCACCCTCGTAAATTCGGTTGGGTTGATATTAGTACCGAGCTTCTTAATAGGATTCGATTTGGGTCGTCTGATTGCCTTTACAATGGAAATGTTAGCTCTATTTGTTTTCTCTTCGCAAGAAAGTTCTTACCGAATACTTTGAACCCTCTTTTGAGGGTGGCCCCTTCCTTGTTTGGTTTTAATTCGTAGCTACATGCACTAGTTGATCTATTCTATTATAATGGAAACATTTTCCAATACTTTTTGAAAAAAAAGTTAAATGAAAAAATTAACTATATTTGTAATATATGACATTTAAAACTTCATGTACTTAGATCTAACAAAAAGTTCCAACCACAATCAATGAATGAAAATCTGTTCTAATTGGCAATGAGATGAATAGTCCATTCATCTTATGTATGGTATTTAGTTTTCACACACCATCAATGCGGGACTCTCTAAAAGTCTTTCTCAAGATGGTGGTTATTTTTTGCTCACTCAATTTTTATCCAAATGATGTAGTTCAAGGGGGATTGGAAAAGTTTTTTCAAAGCGAAACTAAGCTTGTCTAATGTCCTTATGATTTTGACATTTTCAGCCTCAAAAATAGTTCGCGAGCTCTGTTACGATTTTCCAATAAATTTCTACCAGTGAACTAACCTACTTGTAAAAATCTCTGGCAACCATAAATTATTTCTTGAACATTGATTGGAAATCATGCTAGTTCCAGATTGACCTTGGCGGTAGCCTCTTTCACCACTCTTTTGTGGATTCAGCTAAAGTGAGGGAAAAGTAGAAGCACTTTCCATCGTCACTAACGTGTGCCACCTTCATGAGTCTATCATAACTAGACAAGTGAATCTTGGGGGCCATCTTGCCCTCATACAGGTCCATCTGGGGCATCCAAAAATTATCTGGTAGGACTGTATCTAGGATTCGTTTAACACACGTCTCTGGTGTTAGGGTTTATGCCCTAAAAAGCCTATAAAGATATTTCAGATTATTAATAAAGATTTGAACATTTTGATCTATGCTTGAATGTTAAATTATTAATATTTATTATTGAATAATTTATATGTAAATATCAAAAAATTCTTCATTCATATATGAGGTTGTTATTTGTAGCTGGATAGAGAACTAAGATCATATAGCTATGAATAAAATAGTCAGCAACATATCAAAGTTACAGAATTTTTATAATTAATGGTTGCAAGTACAATTTGTTGATGTCCATTCCTTGGTGCAAGTAATCTCGGTTCAGATTACTGATGAAAGACGACATCTAAGTGAAGGTGTTGTATAGAATAGAGAATATATATGACAAAGATCGATATGAATAAAGTTGTCTTTATTAAACATGTCATTTACTATAAAGACCTAATTGTTGGGATTTTATGCCCTAAATAAAACTTATTTCGATATAATTAGATTTACTAATTAATAAAAAATCAAAAATTATTTCATGTTGCATGGTTCACATAATTACTTTCATGGTTATATGTTTAATGTATAAATTCTATTAAATCCTGAATATATAATTAATCATGATTATAGTATTGTCTACACAGTGAAAAATCCTAGACATAAATTTTATTTATCTAAGGAACAATTTCAACTATTCTAGAAAAGATAAAAGTCATAAAAAGAATTCCTTAAGCATCAACGGTGAGAGGTCTCATGTATGCTCTGGTATTCATTAGACCAAACATCTATTATTGAGTGGGAGTTATACGTAAGTATTAGTTTAATCTATGAAAGGAACACTGGAAGACAATCAAATACATCTTAAGATCAAAATAGGAATTATATGTTAGTCGATAAGGATGGTATTTTAATACTCTTAGGCTACACCAAATCAGATTTTTAGACTTGTGTTAATGCTAGAGTATACTTATGAGATTGTGATTTCTCTGGGGTTGGAGCAGTGAATTTTGAAGAAGTGTAAAAACCTATCTAGCGTCTCTAACTCTACCAGTGTGACTGAATGTTAAAGTGGCCCAGAAGGCTTCTAGATAATTATTCAGCCTATGGAAAATTCTATACAATTTTTTGCATTATTCCAATCATGGATTAACTACTAGTGTTACTTACTAATAACATAGATTTAGTTGCCAAATAGTAAAGAATCCAATACCCTAAGAGTAGTAAACATATAGAAAGGAATTTCACAATATCAAGTATTTTGTGATTAAGGAGATATAATGGTGGAGAAGGTTGGTAATTTAATAGAACCTGTCAGATCCTATAACAAAGATAATACTACATACTACACTTGATCTGGATATCAAGGTGTTAAGATTAATTGAAACTTTTAGTTTTATATTAGTGCAAGTGGCAGTTTGTTGGGATTTTACACCCTAAATAAAACTCATTTCAATATAATTAGATTTACTAATTAATAATAGATTAGAAATTATTTTATGTTGCATGGTTCACATGATTGCTTTCATGATTATATATTTAATGTATAAGTTCTATTAAATTCTGAACATATAGTTATTCATGATTATAGTATTGTCTACACATTGAAAAATAATCATTATTATATGTTTCAAAGTTCTTAGTCTCATGATTTATGAGTGCATTAGATTTACACTAATGTGATAAAGCAATGAAGTTTACTTACACATTAATATGTGGTATGACCTTTTCAGGACATTGGCAAAGTATGCTAGTATCAAATGTACGAAGTATACATCGGACTAGACCAATATTAACATTGGATAAGATATCATAAACTTTTTTTTTTGGTAAATTAGCAAGTGCATTATAACCAAACAACAATTTATACAACCTAAGAGCACCCTCAAGATAGAGGACCTCCAAATCTAAGATATCATAAACTTACCGTTATATCTTTCTAAATCAATATCACTTAGTTGATCTTAGGTCAATAATCCTAAGATGGTTAGGTTCTAGCTTAAATGTATTATTCATGTTGACTTGTTCGTTAAAGTTGACCAAGTGGATCTTTCCAATACTTACATCTTGGAAACATGGTAGTACAATTAAGTGAGAGCGCTAATCATAGATATAGACTCTATAGCTTCTATTATTAGAAGTGAAATGATGATTTTCTTTGAGTTTGGCTTAACGCGATAAATGATTGAGCGCTCATTTCAGTAAGTAGTTTACTGAAATATCATTTACAAGTAGCTAAAGTATTTTAAGGATAAAATACATTGAAGGGTAGAATGGTAAATTTATCCCTACTCGATGTAGATCATCTACAGAGGATCTTTGACTATTTGGATTGAAATAATGGGTAATTCAAAGCGCATCTATTTTTTTGGTATATAGAGCATTCTATGTAATTAGGAGTGAAATCCCAAATCTATAGTGGAGTGATGAGGAATTAATAAGTTAGGAAATTTACTTGGTAAATTACAAATCTACTTATTGAGAGCTTGATTACATAGGGCCATGGTCCACACACTAACTGAGATAATATTATTTCATAGTCTCAATTAATTGGTTTTAATTAATTAATTAAAATTTTAAATAAAACTATGTCTTGTTTGTGAATTTTCACTAAGCAAGGGCTTATTTGAGAAGAAGAGGGGATTTAAGGTTTATTTATTAATTAAGAGATTTTGTAAGGTCTAAGTAATAAATGAATTAAATGATAATTTTATTTGATAATTATTATAATTATTAAATAGATAGATTTGACACTTATAGAGTTAGAATTAAAAGATGGCATTTGTGAAAAGAAAGATCAGTTAAATAAAATAGGAAAATTGAAATCCTACAGGTTCAGTAAGGGTTCGACCAAGGATGTTTAATAAATAATTTTTTTTTTACCTTTTTTAATTCTTTATAAATTCTAAATCTAACCTTAAAGGCTACCCTATAAATAGAATAAGATAGCTTTTATTTGTTGGAAATATTTTACCAGGATCTAGATTTACTAACAAGTATGTCTCATTAACATCCAAATATGAATTCTAAAACAATGAAATAAACACATATAAAGTTTAGGAAACCTTACATTGGGTACAGCGGAATATAATGACTCCTTTCGTTCAGATCTCTAGCCCTTGATTCCTTTCTGTAGGAGAGCATTATCAAGATCTGAACCTAGATCTCTTTCTCTCCTTCTTTAGTCAAATTCTCCTTCTTGTTGATTGGATTCTTCATAGTCTTACATACTATGATTGAGATACCACTTGATGTGTTTGAACACTCACTCTATCACTCAAGGCTGAATAATTGAAGAAGAAAAGAGAGGTAGAGAGTGGAGGCTAGGGTATAGGTAGAAGGCTAAGAATTTTTCTTTCAAGGAATGAGATGCATCATCTTTTTCCTGAAGCCATCACTACCTATTTATAGGTAACCACCTAGGTTTAGGTTAGATTTATTTGGCATTAAAATAATAGAAAAATAAAATGGTAAATTACACACTAAGTGGCCGGCCATGTAATGGATTGGGCCCCACTTTGCAATTTTGCCATTTTGTTATTTTTCCACCCCATTTCTCAAAAACGCTAATTTTCCAATTTAACCACTTAAATGACAATTCCAATTATTTAATAACTAAAATTTACTTATTAAATAATATTGTCATTTAATATATTTATTAATTAGACATATAAAGTCTCTTAATTAACAAATAAAACCTAGAATCTCTTTTCTTCACAATTTTGCCCTTGCATAGTGAAAATTCATAAACTAGACATAGTCTAATTTTAGAATTATAATTGATTAATTAAAATCAATTAACTGAGTCTTACAAGCAACATGGTCACAACTATTATGGGGACCATGGGCCTATATAACCGAGCTTCCAATAAGCAGATCAAGAATTTATCAAGTCAATCAACTTACTTATTAATTCCTTGTTGCATCCACGCATAGAACTTGGAATTGCACTCTCAGTCATATAGAACGCTCTATATGTTCCACGATATAGATACACTATAAATTATCCATTGTTATAATCCTAATTTGATCAATGATCCTCTAATAGATGACCTACATTGCATAGGGACAAAATTACCATTACACCCTTTCAATGTATTTTATCCTTAAAACACTTAGCTCCGTATAAATGATATTTCAGCGAAGTGAAATGAGTACTCAACCATTTATCTCTGTTTATCCAAGCTCGAAGGAAATCATCGCTTCACTTCTAAATACCTATAGAAGCTATAGATCCCATATCTATGTTTAGCGCTCCCACTCCATTGCACTATCATGTTCCCAAAATATACGTATCACCCTGACCCAAAAGTAGGCTTAACTAACAAATCAAAGAACATGAATAATACTCTTGAGATCGAACCTAAGCATATCAGGATTAAGATCATTTGATCTAGGATCAATTAGGTGATATTGAATTGAATAGATATTACGGTAAATTTAACATATCTAATCAAAGTTCAATATCGGTTCCTTCCAATGTATACTCCATACATCCGATACTGGTAAACTTTGCCAATACCCAGGAAAGGACATAACACTTATCCAAGGTGTAAGAATACCTATCGCTGATTATCATGACAGTCTAAAGCCAATGAACTGACAAATCAGGAAATTAAACTTTTGAACATATAATCATGATTATATTCCACCGTGCTGACAACACTATAATCATGTACAAATACATATGTTCTGGACCTAACAGAATTTATAATCATGAAATAAATCATGTGAACCATGCAACATAAAATGTTATTTCTGATCTTTATTAATAAGTAAATCTGATTATTTTGAAATGGGTTTTATCACAAAACCCAACAAACTCCCACTTGCACTAATATAAAACAAAAAGTGGATTTCAAATAATCTCAACATCTTGATATCCAAATCAAGTGTAGTATGTAGTGTATTCTCCGTAATAGGATCTGACAGGTTGTACTGAACACAACCTTTCCTCCACCATTACTTTTCTTTAATCACAAAATACTTGATATTGTGAAATTCCTCTCTATATGTCTACTCTCTTGGGATACTGGATTCTTTACTTTTTGGCAACTACTTTTGCGTTAATCAGGAAGTAACACTAGTAGTTAATAAATGTTGGAACGATGCCAAAAATGTATAGAACTTTCCTTAGACTGAATAAGTACCTTTCCTGCAACTTTAACATTCAGTCTCTCTCTGGTAGACTTAGAGACTTCAGATAGGTTTTTACACTTCTCCAAAATCACTACTCCACCCCCAGAGTAATCACCATCTCATCAGCAGACCTTCTAGCACTAAGGCAAGTCTAGAAATCTGATTTGGTGTAGTCTAAGAGTATCAAATACACCCTTATCGACTAACATATAGTTCTTCTTCTTTACTTGATTGTCTTCCAATGTTCCTTTCCTTGATTAATCTGATACCTACTCATTACTCCCACTCAACAGTAGGTGTCTAGTCTAAGGCATACTAAAGCATATCTGAGACCTCTCACTGTTGATTTAAGGAATTCTTTCATGGCTTTATCTTTTCTGGAATAGTTGAGACTTTTCCTTAGATAAATAAAATCTATGTCTAGAAGTCGAGAAGCTTCTATAGATTGCCATTAGAAAAGAAAATGCTTAAGCATCTTACTAAAGTAAGTTGCTTGCATTAGAGTAAGTAAATTACCAGGTATACCACAAGCCATAGGTTTAGATAAACTCAAACCTATAATACTAGGAACAGGAAGTTTTGTTAAGTCCATTGAATAGACTTATTAACGAAATTTCCTTTCATGTCCTTGTAAAAGAAAACTTTTGGTTGTCCCATATGAATGGATTAAACCATAGTTCTCTTGGCTTTATTTCTTAGTTTCTTATTCTGACAATCCATTACTTGTTTAAACTCACAATGGATTTTAATCACCGGTGTCTTCAAAGTCATAACAGGGTGAGTTCCTTGAAACCCTCCCACTACGACAAAGTACTGTGACTTTTGTCTAAGAATCTAAATGGTGTTATCCTCTTCAGTTGTGCCAAGACAACGGAAGCAGTGGGACCATCTTATAAAGAATAAGATGGTAGAACACTTTTGGAATCAAGAAAATTATCTCTTCTATTTGCTACTTTGTTTTCAGACTTTGTCATTTTCTACGAAAAAGTTGTATTTGTTTAAACAAACACTTTCTTATCTAATGACTATGGGATGGTCCACCCCTAATCACTTAGAATAGCTAACAAACATGCTAACCTTGGTTAACAGTTCTAGCTTTTCTTAAGATTTCGATTAGGTCATCCATGAATCTAGTAATGGTTTACATTAAGTACCCAACCATTCCATCATTCTGAAATTTTCCTATCACTAGGGTATATCCCTAGAAGGACTTAGGCAACGACTAGTAACTAATCATCAATATGCAAATCGAATTTCTAGGGAGGTAAGTTTGGATATAATTCAAAAATCAACTTAATGATCTTTGAACTGCATATCTACTAAATATTTCTCCACCCCTATCAGTTCGCAAGATTTTTAACCACTTACCTTAATGGTTTTCACCATTGCTAGAAATTTATGAAATTTTTCAATCATTTTAAATTTCTTTGCATAAGGTAAAATCTAGAGTGATCATTTTAAGAACATAACGAAAACTCATATCCACCCCTGAAAGTACATCCATCTGCGAATGAGATGATTATACTTTCAGTGGATATAGGCATGTTGACTCTTTGTAGAGAATGATCTTGTCAAAAACACTATGAACAAGATACAGATGCCATATATTTATAAAATATGGTTGTGTCTTTTGATGACTTAGGTTTAGTTACATTAAAGAATTATTAGAATAGTGTAAGTGGTTCCTGGTCACAAAATACTAAACTCATATTCCATATTTTAACATACAGTTTTTGAATCCATTGATAGAAGGTGGATATTAATCACTTGTGAAAGTGTAACTGTATTGTATTCTGGAAATAGAAATATAAGAAATTTCTATTTGGAATCTGAAATTTAAAGTCAAAGACTTAAATTTATACCAAATATACATGAGTAATTCTTCTTTCTTGGACCACCACTACTAATCTAACTCTAAGTCTGATTTGCTTAAAGTAAGCATATATAAGTAGGAGATTCTAAGATTGAGGATTTATATTATTTTGAGATAGAATGTCGGGAATATAATCAAATGCATCATTCAATTTCTTAAGAGAAAATATAGAATGACATTGTATGATTTATAAACCATTCTTTCAATGATATATTATTGAGCTAATTCGAAATGAATAAGTTAAGAGGAATAAGGATAATTTCAAATTTAAATAAAAATCCAACGGTGCTCCAATCAGCGAGAGTCAAAGTTATTCTTATTTATATAATCTTCTTGTTTCATATTGTAAATACTAGTCTAAGGTGTCATCAATTGATGAACAGCTAGATGTTGTATTTATAATATTTATCTATCGAGATCTAACACTATTATGTTTGTCTATTGGATGAAAATCCATTAGGGATTTGTCCCATTAAAACAACAAGCCAAGTTAGACCAATAATGAAGATTCGAAATTTAAACTACAATTAATAACAGAAAATAACATGGTTCAATATAAATCTCACACAATTCAGAAATTATCAAACATATAGCAAGTGAGAATGACAAACGAAAATACTAAAACATACAATCCTAAATAATTTCCAAGGTCTTTAACAAACTGATATCAGTGTCCCGTTTAGGCGAGAGTCAAAGATACCATCCATTAAATAGAGTTGTCAGCTCATCTAAAACGATAAACATTCTAGGAACCTTTTATTTGATCAAGATCAGAATCCAGCGTTGTCCCATTTAGGTGAGAGCAGGGCCGGCCCTAGGCATAGGCGGGCTAGGCCCGTGCCTAGGGCCCACACTTTCCGGGGACCCAAAATAAAAAAAAAATTATTAGGCTTTTATTTAAGTAAAATTTAAGTGTATTATAAGCAACAAATATTCATAGTTTAGTTGGTTGAGGTGGATGACATAATGTCTAAGGTCATGAGTTCAAATCTCATAACACTCATTTTTTGATATTTTTTTTATATATTTTTGAGGGTCCCAAAATTTAATTCGTCTTGGGCCCATATATTTTCAGGGCCGGCCATGGGTGAGAGTCAATGTCATTCTATCTTATGAGCTTCCACCATTGTTTCATACTTTTACAAGCCCTATAAAAGTTGCCACCATTAGGGTGATCCATACTAAAATAAACACTTACAAATAGTACTTATCTTTCGAGATTCTACGGCGTTAAATTGCTAATGAACGTTCCTCCATTAGGGAGGATTACTCACTAAAACAAGACTATGTAGAACCAACAATGGAGATCGAATGTCCTACAAATAATAAAGCTCATTATTTAAAGTGAATTTTCTTCTAATATTTATTTTAAATATATATTTATTTAATTAAAATTTCCAATTTAGAAATAAATTTTAATTTAATATTTATAAAATTATACTTAGATGGAATTGAAAAATAAAATGAATTATTTTCCATCTTACTAATTATTTTCAATAAATATTTAGAAAATTATTCAATTTAAGTTGTATCAAAATTAATTTACAACTCAAATTTAATTTTCAATAAATATATATTGTATTTCAAAAAATCAAAGTATATAAGAATACAATTTTCGAAAAAATGCTTTAAAATGAAATAAAATAAATCCTGAAAAAATTATTTTAATTTTATGTTCGTCCAAAATTAATTAATAAAAAAATAATTTTCAACATAAATATAATTTTCCTATTTAATTAAATATTTAAGAAAATTTCAAATATTTAAGTATCATGATTAAGAATCAACTTAAATATTAATTTTCTATTTAATTAAATATCACTAGAAAAATACTTCAAGCAAAACAGATAATATCTATCTAGACTTTCATTGACTAATTAATTCATTTTCTAATTATAATATATTTTAGTTCATTTATTTTAATTAATTATTAAATGAAAAATATAATGATTTAAGTTGGTCCAAATTTAAAGTAAATAATTTTTAACTTTAATCTATTTTTCAAATAAAATTTGAAATTTTCTGCATTTAAGAAATGCAATTTCGAAATGTATATAAAAAAATAATTAGTAAAATAAAAAATATATTTTGAAAATTATTCAAATTTAAGTCGTTCTGAAAAATAAAATTTCCAACTTAAAATAATTTTCTATTTAATTATATATCATGAAAATAATAATATCTAGTATCAAGAATGAAATCAAATTAAATATTTAATTTTGAATTTAATTAAATGTATTAAATACAAGAAATAAATAATCAAGTATAAAAGAAACTTAATTATTAATTCTACTTTAATACAAGGAAAAATATTTTATAATTAAATTGGTCCAAAATTAATTAAAATAAATAATTAATTTTCAACTTAAAATATTTTCCTAATTAAATATTAGAAAATATAACTAGTACTAGAAATAACTATCTAGAATATATTTCAATTAACTAAGTATTTTTCTAAAATTTAAAAAAAAAAATATCTAATTTAAGTTGTTATAGAAAAAATCTAAAATATCCAACTTAAATATTTTCAAATAAAATTTAATTAAATATCAAAATTAAGTTGTAACCACCTAATTTGAAAAATATTCCATTTTAAGTTGATCTATATTTAAAAAAATATCAACTTAAAAAATATCTTAAGAATCTCCAATAACCAATTCTTAGAATTCCTCAACTTAATTTTTAAATTCAAAAGATATTCAAATTTAAGTTGATAAATAAAATTAGTTAGAAATAACTAATTTACAACTTAAATAGGAATATTTAATGAAATAGTTAAAATAAACTTCAGAAAGAATCTAGTTAGTTATAATTCTATATTTAATTAAATACAAGAAAAATACATATAGTTTATGTAGAAATAATTTCATTAAACTAAGTGTGTTTTTCTTAAAATAATTTCAAAATATAAGAATGAAAAAAAAATCCATTTACTTTGAAATTAATTATGTTGCTAATCAATTTTATTAGGTTAAACTAATTTAATTAACCTAGTACAGTTATCCAAATCAGGCAAATGGACCTTCACAGTTGGGGTTGTTCATGTGAGGGAGGGCTAGGTTCAGTATGTCGTACCCACTGCTATTGGCCCCCTAACTCTCACACAAGGCCCAAAAGAGAGGAATTTAACCTTAAAATGAACAACTATTATTAATTGAATAGGCCCGAAAACTAAATGGGCCTAAATAAAATCTATCATGGTGTGATATTTTATTTAGCAACCTAGTTCATCTTAATTAAAAAATTAAATGAACAACCTATATGCATCTAAACATAAAGTAAACATATAGGCTCACAACGGCACACAGATTTGGATGGATCCTATCATGTTACTAGGTCATACACAGATGAAAGAAGAATGTAAAATTTACCTGTTACAAATTATTTACTTGACCTATTGACAATTGAACCATGGGTTAAAATCAAATCATTGGATCTGTCAACAAGTTAACCATGGCAATTTAGATCAAGCATTAATAGGTTTTATAAAACTTACATACAAGCTAAAACACATACTCCTGCAACAAGATGAATTTGGATAGTTGGATGTAGGATTTATTTAATTTTAAATTAATTAATTTATAAAAAAAATTCGAAAATAATAAATAAAAAAAAATATTTTGGTTTTTAAATAAATTTAAATAAAAAAAATTAAAATTAAACCTACATTTTTGAAAAATTAGGTTTCAACTACCTAAATATCATTTCAAAAAAAAAAATGCTAACTATCTTTTAAATTTCATGTTGTTTTATAAATTAAATATTCAATAAAATAAAATGATAATTTAATATCCTTTTTTTTGATTTTATAATTTAATTTAAATAAAAAAAATAACAAAATTTAAAAGTTAGCATAATATCTTATTTCTATTCAAAATATCATGATTATAATAATCTTATTATAAATTTAAATAAGGTCAATTTATTTTAAAAAAATAGAATAATTAAAAAAAAATATCTGACCTTAAATTTAAAAATGAGATAAAATAATCAAATTTTAAAAATAAGATAATTAATTAAGCAAAAAAAAAATAGATTTTTACCTAATTCAAATTCAAATTACATTAATATCTTAAATTAATTTTAAAAAATCCAATTAATTTAATTCTGATAATTAGATTTGAAATATGAAAAGTAAAAATCAAAATACAAAACTACACAAAAAATCAGAAATTAATTCCATGAAAAAGCATGAAAAAAATGAAGAAATTTGAAAAAATTGCATGTGGTACGGATAGTATGCAATGCATATAGGGGCATGCAATCGGGCAGATAGGGCTCAAACACGCCCACGGATGCTGCCAGCATCCAGATGTTAGGTTATACTTAGCCTATGTTTCGAGTTTGAAAAGTAAGCATTTTCTCGTCTATTGGTGTCTTTTGGAGTGGTTTTACGCTTGATTTTCATTGTTTCAGGTTCCCGGGGTATAAAAGTTCAAATTCAGTCAATTGGTGAAAAGACGGGACAAACTGGCGAAAAATCAGAAAAATCTGCTCAAGAGGCATCAGTAGTCGCGACCACCATTGAGCCAGGTCGCGACCCTTTTCTGTGGTCGCGACTTTGAGGAATTGGCAGAAACTCGGTTTTTCGAGTTTTGCCTATAGTCACGACCAGCTTATAGGCTAGTCGTGACTAGGTACGGAAATCGTGGTTTTGACCTAATTCTAATTTTTCTCTCAATTGGAGGCACACCTTTCATACCTATATAAGGAATACGACTCAGAAGGTCAAATTAAGCAGAAATAGACCTGAATAATGGACGAAAGTGGAGAGGAAGCTATCTTGAAGACCCGGAGCGATATCACCTTCTAGTTTCTTTCTTTTACCATTTATTCTTTCTTTTATGTCTGTTGTTGTTTCAGATTTAATCATGGATGTTTTTATTGTTTTTATGAGCTAAATTTTCCATTAAGGGAGGATGATAAATGTTGTTTAAGTTTATGTCTAGTTAATAAATAATTGCCATTCCTCCATCTTGATTGTGAATACTATCTATATTTGTGTTTAATTCCACGTGCAAGATTGATCACCTTTTACATGTTTAATGATCTCAATTCGAAATCTGAAAAGTGAGAATTGAGAATGCTAAAATTTGATAGTCTAGGTTTTGATGTGAAACGAAAGTATTTACATAGCCTTAGTGATAAAAAGATTATTGCTTAATGCTGATTTCATGTTGGTTTAATTAAGAAGTTAATTAGAGAACATGAGGTTTAGAACCTAAAAGATCTGAAAAGAGTTAGGTTAATTCATAATCTGTCATTCACACTGAGAAAAGGATAGCAATTAGGCATTAACATTGGTAACTTAACAACAGGATTCTCCTCCCTAATATCTCATCTTGATTAATAGTCATTTGTTATTTTAAATTTCTGAATTATTTTACTTTCATTCTTTTTCAATCATAAATACTTTTGATTTGCCAAATAGAATTATAAGTATAGTTTAGTAGTAATTAATTCAATTCCCTGTGGTTCGACCTTACTTGCGTGAGTATACTACTTGATTGCATGCACTTGCGTATTGTCTATAAATTTCGTAACAAGTTTTTGGCGCCGTTGCCGGGGAATTGTTTAAAGATTAATATTACACAAAATTATACTTACTTCTACTTTGGTATATTTTCTCTTGCTGAACTGTTCTAACCTTTCTCTTGCAGAACTGTTCTTATCTATTTTAGGTATTTTGAGTGCATGCACCGCCAAGGGCAAGCAGTTGTATTACCCGTTGACCCTGAAATCGAGAAAACTTGTAGGAGAAATCGAAAGAATAAGAGGCAAGAAAGAGTTTCAGCAACTAATGAAACATCAAAAATCATGGCTGCTAATGTGAATGCTAATGCTGCAAACAACGGAGGCAATAACGGTAATAATGGTGGTGCCGTTGAAGATCAAGCTAATGGCCGTAGCTTGAGAGATTACATTCTCCCTACTCTTACGGGAGTGCAGTCATGTATCAGGCCACCGGCAGTGGATGCTAATAACTTTGAGATCAAACCAGCCATACTTCAAATGGTGCAGTCCTCAGTTCAGTTTGGTGGCCTCCCTTCTGAACATCCTAACCTGCATCTCTCGAACTTCATGGAACTTTGTGAGACTTTTAAAGTTAATGGAGTTAGTGATGATGCCATTCGTCTGAGACTATTTCCATTCTCGCTCAGAGAAAGAGCCAAGAGCTGGTTAATCTCCTTGCCACCCAATTCTATTGCTACATGGAATGACTTGGCTACAAAATTTCTGTCTAAGTTCTTTCCCCCAGCAAAGTCTACTAAGCTGCGAGGAGAGATCAACATTTCTATCAACAAGAGAATGAGTGTCTCTATGAGTCTTGGGAGAGGTTCAAGGACTTAATCAGAAAGTGTCCTCATCATGGTATTGAGAAGTGGATGCTGGTTCATAACTTCTACAACGGGCTGGTTGGTAACACAAGAACACTTATAGATGCTGCAGCTGGTGGAGCATTTATGAGGAAGAGTGGAAATGAGGCTTATGATCTGTTGGAGGAGATGGCTCTAAACAATCAGCAGTGGCCAGCTGAAAGAAGTCAAACTAAGAAGGTAGTTGGTGTGCTAGAAGTTGATGCCATTACAAAACTGACAGCTCAGGTTGAGGCCCTAACAAAGCTGATCGAAGGGCGAGCCAAAAAAACTCAAGTGGTTTGTGAGATATGTGGAGGTCCCCATCACTTTTCTGAGTGTCAGGCAGATGTGGATGATTTGCCAATGGATCAAGCAAAAGCCATTGGAAACTATTCCCAAAACAATAATTATGGGCACAACCAGCAGGGGTTCTACCATCAGAGAAACCAGCCCCAACAAAACCAACAACAGCTTCAACAACTAAGTCCTAGTGGAGGCTTGTAACACCCTAACTAACATAGGCGTATTACGTGATTTTTAAACATGCTGTGCAGCTCGTTGCTAATCAACGAGGTTTATGGAAAACGTGATTAATTAAAATTTTTGCTTTTTAATTAAACTTATAAAAATATTTATACAAAAGACTCGGGATCCCGATTACAAAATCATTTACAAAAGTTTACTATTCATACAAAATATTTGTCGCCTAGCGACTAGTTACAGAAAAATAGCATCGCTGTCCCGATGATCGTACGCTCCAGGCCTAACCGCCCCGACATGTACAATCTTCACCGGCTCGCTCACGGTCCATCAGCCCTAGCCTTGCCTTTACCTACACATAAACATAGCACTGTGAGTCGACAGACTCAGTAAGAAAAGCATAATAATATTCATACATAAAACCCGGTCATGATCAGACGCCCATACCCCTGATCATAACCCTAACTGCCGTGTCCAACACGATACTAAGTCCCCCTAACTGCCGTGTCCAACACGGTACTGAGTTCTGAAGGTTCATAGGGACAGTACTATTGACAAGTAACAGCCTGATCGGTCGAACCGGTCATACTCCGGCTGCTGGTCATACTCCAGCCTGTACCGATGTGTTACAGTATCAACCTGATTGGTCGAACCGATCATACTCCAGCTGCTGGTCATACTCCAGCCTGTACCGACGTGATACGTCAAATAGTACGGAACCACCAACCTAGGTGTCAGTCTGATCGGTCGAACCGGTCATACTCCGGCTGCTGGTCACACTCCAGCCTGTACCGACGTGACACAGTTGGATGGTTCGAAGCCAACATACATGTAATCTACATATGCATACTGTTATACTAATCTTACCTGGATTCTGAATTCAGGTGTGCCAGTCAACCTGACTGGAACTATCTGCGCGACGGATTACAGGCTCCTAAACCACAAAAATTACAACACTATAAGTGATACGCTAAATCACTTCCCGGGGACTTAAACTAGGAACTAAAAGTTTCCCTATCGATAAAAAGCATGGCAATACCCCAAAAAACATAAAATCGAGGAAAACTAGGGTTCCTGAATTTTCCCCAACCGGTAGACCGGTTGCCCAACCGGAATTCCGGTTCTGGGAAATTTCAGAACCCCATCCGGAATTCCGGATGCACAACCAGAATTCCAGTTCCTCGCAGGCAGAACATCAAAAATTCACACAATGCTCAAATCAACTCCAAACCAAACCAAAACTTCCAGACCTGTTCTATATAACCCCTAGAACATTTCTAAAGCATCAACACAGCCCAAAAAGCACATAAAAAAAAATCACCATTAAAGCTCAAGCTTTGAGTTTTAAACTCAAACTTGATTAAACCTAAATAACATGCAATCAAACCAGTCCAAACCTACTTAAACATGCATAGAATAGCCTCTGAAAACAACTACAAACTTCAACAACATCACAGCAACAGATTTTAACCAATTCTCTTTGAAAACCATAGTTTTAGCATAGAAAATTCATAACTTTAAACAACCTAACTATCAAGCACCACAAGTAGCTTAATTAACCTCTAATAAACATGTTTAAATCTCAGAAATCAACAACAAAATCACAGCAGCAACAACCTCAATTAATCATGCATGCATCACACTATTTTCATCAAAATTCAACAATTTTTAAGAAGAAAGGAAGAGTAGCTAACCTAGCTTGAATTGAACCTTAAAGAGAGATGAAATCACAAGCAAAATCCCAAGAAAATGGCCAGCTTCTTGCTGCTCCAAGAGGCCGAAAAGAGAAGAGGAAAAGAGAGAGTGTTTTTGAAATTTTTCTATTTTTTTTTCTAAGTGTTGAAAATATGAATAAAATGGAATTTAAGGCACTTAACACATTTAACTTCATCCAATTAATAATAAATTAAACATATAATTTTCAATTATTAAAATCACTGGAAGACAAAATAATAATGGGGCAAAAAGACCATTTTGCCCCTCCACACTAAAATCACATAAATAACACTAAAGGGGTATTTTTGGGAAATTCTAAATTCCCAGCCATTGTCGACATTCCCAATGTCTAATAAACCGTCCCAAACTACTAACATACTAAGTTGTGATTTTTACTGAGCCAAACACCGAGTTCTAAAATACCGAGCACCGATGCAAAATTATGAAAACTACTACATGACATAAAAATGCATCTCTGGATTCAATAATAGCAGTATAATAAATTATTTATATAGCTATAAATAATTTCATAATTAAACGTGATTAACTGCTAATTTCCAAATTAAACTAAGCGGTCTTTTCAACTATTCCCCCCTTAAAAGGATTTCGTCCCCGAAATCTAACCTGAATAACTCTGGATATTGAGCTCTCATATCTGACTCTAGCTCCCAGGTGGCTTCCTCCACCTTGCTGTTTCTCCAGAGAACTTTGACCAATGCTATGGTTTTATTCCGAAGGACTTTATCCTTTCTATCCAGGATCTGCACTGGCTGTTCTTCATAAGACATATCTGGCTGCAGTTCTAGGCTCTCATAACTGAGTATATGAGAGGGATCTGAAACGTATTTTCTCAACATCGAGACATAGAATACGTTGTGAACTGCTGATAAAGCCGGAGGCAATGCTAACGGGTATGCCACTTGACCTATCTTCTCGAGAATCTCGAAAGGTCCTGTAAATCTAGGGCATAACTTGCCTCTTTTCCCGAAACGTTTGATCCCCTTCATCGGAGACACTCGCAAAAACACATGGTCCCCTACTTGGAACTCAACATCTCTGCGCTTCGGATCTGCATAACTCTTCTGTCTACTCTGTGAGGCAAGCATTCTAGCTTTTATCTTCTCTATTGCCTCATTGGTCCGCTGCACTGACTCTGGACCTAGGTATTTCCTCTCCCCTGTCTCATCCCAGTGAATGGGAGACCTACACTTCCTACCGTATAACAGTTCATAGGGAGCCATCCCTATCGTACTCTGATAACTGTTGTTGTAAGAAAATTCTATCAACGGTAGATATTTATTCCATGAGCCTTCAAAATCCATAACACAGGCTCTCAACATGTCCTCCAATATCTGAATTGTCATTTTAGACTGACCAATCGTCTGAGGATGGAATGCTGTACGGAATTTCAGCTTTGTACCCATTGCTCATTGCAAACTTTGCCAAAATTTGGAGGTGAACTTCGGATCCCTATCCGAAACTATAGACTTCGGTACCCCGTGAAGTCTTACGATCTCTCTGACATACAACTCTGCCAACTGATCCACTGTAAATGTTGTTCTAACCGGCAAAAAATGAGCAGATTTCGTAAATCGATCCACCACTACCCAGGTGGAATCAAATAAACCCGTGGTCCTAGGTAACCCGACCACAAAGTCCGTCGTGATATCTTCCCACTTCCATTCTGGTAGGGTTAGAGGCTGCAACAACCCTGCTGGTCTCTGATGTTCAGCCTTAATCTGCTGACAAGTAAGGCATCTCGATACGAATTCTACCAAATTCTTCTTCATACCGCTCCACCAGAAGTACGGTTTAAGATCTTGGTACATCTTAGTGGTGCCGGGATGCAGAGAATACAGGGTAGAATGAGCCTCCTCAAAGATCTCATTCTTGAGTTCCACACTATTCAGAACACAAACCCTGGCTTTATACAGAAGCATCTCGTTGTCTGACACTGAAAATTCCTTGGCTTGACCAGCCAAAACCTCGTCTCTGATCTTCACTAACTTTGGATCCGTCATCTGAGCAACTTTTATTCTTTCCAACAGATCAGATTGTAGCGTTAAGTTGTGAAGCTGACCTACCACAAACTCAATGCTGGATCTAACCATATCCTCTGCTAGCTGAGGCGAGATTTGAACCATACTAGCTACTTGCCCGGGACCCTTTCTACTTAGGGCATCGGCCACTACATTGGCCTTCTCAGCGTGATAAAGAATCTCACAATCGTAATCTTTCACTAATTCCAACCAACGTCTCTGTCTCATGTTCAAATCTTTTGTAGTAAAGAAATACTTGAGACTTTTATGGTCGGTATAGATTTCACACCTTTCTCCGTAAAGGTAATGTCGCCAAATCTTCAATGCAAAAACCACTGCGGCCAACTCTAGATCATGAGTCGGGTATCGCTGTTCATAATCCTTTAACTGACAGGAAGCATAAGCGATAACCCGATCGGCTTGCATCAACAGACATCCCAAACCCTGCCTGGATGCATCACAATAAACTACAAACTTCTCGTTGTCTGAAGGCAAAGCTAGCACTGGAGCGGTAATCAACCTCTGCTTCAGCTCCTGAAAACTAGCTTCACACTTGTCTGACCAGATAAATCGCTGATTCTTCTTTGTAAGTTCAGTTAGGGGCATTGAAATTTTAGAGAACCATTCCACGAACCTACGGTAGTACCCAGCTAAACCCAAGAAGCTTCTAACCTCTGTCACTGTCTTCGGTCTCGGCCAATCCCTGACGGATTCGATCTTCCCGGGATCCACCTTGATCCCATCTTTACTTACAATATGCCCTAAGAAGGACACCTGAGATAGCCAAAATTTGCATTTCTTGAACTTGGCATAAAGCTTGTGTTCCTGAAGCCGTTGCAGTACCATCTAAAGGTGTAACTCATGCTCCTCTTCTGATTGAGAGTACACAAGGATGTCGTCGATAAACACAATCACACAGATATCGAGGAAATCCTTGAATACTCTATTCATCAAGTCCATGAATGCTGCCGGAGCATTGCTTAGTCCGAATGACATAACTAGGAATTCATAGTGTCCATACCTAGTGCGGAAATCTGTCTTCAGAATGTCCTCCTCTCAGATTCTCAACTGATGATAACCCGAACGGAGGTCAATCTTAGAAAAGACCGTCTTCCCCTGAAGCTGATCGAACAAATCATCGATCCTAGGTAATGGATATTTATTCTTCACCGTCAGCTTGTTCAATTCCCTATAGTCGATGCACATCCTCATAGTTCCATCTTTCTTCTTGTCGAATAAAACCGGGGCTCCCCAGGGTGACACACTAGGCCTAATAAACCCTATGTCAAGCAATTCTTGGAGCTGAATCTTTAATTCCTTAAGTTCAGCTGGAGCCATTCTATACGGAGCCTTGGAAACCGGTTACACCCCTGGTGCCAAATCTATCACGAAGTCAATCTCCCGCTGAGGTGGTAACCCTGGAAGTTCTTCGGGAAAAATATCTAAAAATTCCCGAACCACCTTGATGTCCTCTGGCCGAATGGTATCTGGCCGAGTGGTGTCCACTACCACGGCCAGAAACCCTAAGCATCCACCATGTAATAATTCTCTGGCTGACATGGCCGAAATCACCGAGATTTGAGATCCCCGAACTGAACCAACAAACACAAATGGTTCTTCACTTTCCGGTGGGAAGATCACCATCTTCCTTTTGCAATCAATACTCGCCGAATATTTAGATAGGAAATCCATTCCTAAAATAATATCGAACTCTACTAAACTCATCTCTATCAAGTCAGCACTTAACTCTCTACCATCTATCCTGATCGGCATACACCTAATCCACCTGTTGGCGATAACCAACTCTCCGCCAGGTAATAGGGTTCCAAACCCTGTATCATAACTATCGTACGGTCTATCCAATTTACTAAAGACTCTGGCTGCCACATAAGAATGTGTAGCCCCAGAATCAAACAGCACTGAGTAAAGTGAGTTATTAACAGAAAGCTGACCTGTTACAAATGATGGGCTGGCATCTGCATCACCCTGAGTGATGGCGAACACCCTGGCTGGAGTGGGTATCGCCAGAGCTCTTGGTGCCTCTGAGCGGAGCTGGGGAAAGTCCCTCTTGAAGTGTCCGGGCATGCCACAGTGAAAGCATCCCTAACCCTTGCACTCACCCCGATGGTGTCTTTTGCAGCTAGGGCACTCGGGATAGGAGAATCGGGTCTCAGCACCACTGGAATGACTACCTCTATTCCGGTTCCCCCGGAACCTCTTGTTCTGACTCGAGCCTCCGGATGCAGTGGATGCTCTTCTCTTCTGGTCCATGGCCGAACCACTACTCCCCCTGCTAAAGCCTGATGCAGGAGGGGTAGGAGCCCCGCCACTCGCCGGAGTACTAGCCGACTCCGACATACACCCAACTGCGCCCTCAGCTCGCAGTGCCTTCTCCACCATCTCAGCATAGGTGGTCTTGTCGTCAGTGGTTATCATCAAATCATGTTTAATCTTCGCATTTAACCTGTCTAGGTATTTCTCTTTCTTGCTGAAGTTGGTTGGCACAATTCCCGAGGCTAACCTCGCCAACCGGTCGAACTGAGTAGTATACTCGGTCACGCTCATGTTCTCTCGCTGGGTCAGGTGGGCGAACTCTTTCCTCTTGGCGCTTCTGACTGCCTCATTATAATATTTGGCGTTGAAGAGTTCCTGAAACCTTTCCCAGGTCATGGTGGTGACGTCGTGAATCTGAGACACCATGTCCCACTGCACTGCAGCCGTCCTCCCCGGAACTGGAAAGTGGCACATACCACTCTGTCATTACTGGTGACACCCATGAAGTTCAGGATCTTGGTAATCACCGTTAGCCACTGCTCGGACTTCATAACATCTGGACCTCCCAGAAAGACCGGAGGTGCTTGCTTCCGGAACCGCTCATACAAAGGTTCCAATCTGTTGGCCGCCACAACTAATTCGGCCTGAGCAGCAGAGGCAGGTGCCACTGGAACTACTGGCATAGGAACTGCTGGAGCACCCTGCTGTCTCAACCTCTGGATCTCGAGGTTTTGCTCTTCTATCCTGGCTTGCATTTCCGCAAACCTAACCTCCCAATTCTGGGCTCCCTGATCGGCTGGGGGAGCCTGGGCAGCCTGTGACAGGTTCTCATCACCCCGACCTTAAGCTCTGCCCTGGGCACCTCTGCCTCGGCCCCTAGCTGGCGGGGGAAACTGAGCTCCCTGTCCTTGATTCGACCCAACTGAATTGCCCTGACTCCTGGTAGTCCGCCTGGCGTCCATCTAGTCAGAACTGCCTGCGAAACCAAGAGTTGGCATATTAAGTCGTATTCAAGGAGAGCTTACTAATGCCGCTTAATTTGGAAATTAAAAACGAAACATGCGCCTATTCTACTATCAGGCTACTAACATGCTTCCTATCAGGCTTTTCTTATTCATAAAATAAATAAATAAACTACTAAAGCAATAAAGGCTTACTGAACCGTGGAACGAGCTAACTGCTGATAATGATTGTACATGTCGTGACGATCTTCGGAAGACAACCTGGCGGCTCTGATACCAAATTGTAACACCCTAACTAACATAGGCGTATTACGTGATTTTTAAACATGCTGTGCAGCTCGTTGCTAATCAACGACGTTTATGGAAAACGTGATTAATTAAATTTTTTGCTTTTTAATTAAACTTATAAAAATATTTATACAAAAGACTCGGGATCCCGATTACAAAATCATTTACAAAAGTTTACTGTTCATACAAAATATTTGTCGCCTAGCGACTAGTTACAGAAAAATAGCCTCGCTGTCCCGATGATCGTACGCTCCAGGCCTAACCGCCCCGACATGTACAATCTTCACCGGCTCGCTCACGGTCCATCAGCCCTAGCCTTGCCTTTACCTACACATAAACATAGCACTGTGAGTCGACAGACTCAGTAAGAAAAGCATAATAATATTCATACATAAAACCCGGTCATGATCAGACGCCCATACCCCTGATCATAACCCTAACTGTCGTGTCCAACACGATACTAAGTCCCCTTAACTGCCGTGTCCAACACGGTACAGAGTTCTAAACGTTCATAGGGACTGTACTATTGACAAGTAACAGCCTGATCGGTCGAACCGATCATACTCTGGCTGCTGGTCATACTCCAGCCTGTACCGACGTGTTATAGTATCAACCTGATCGGTCGAACCGGTCATACTCCGGCTGCTGGTCATACTCCAGCCTGTACCGACGTGATACGTCAAATAGTACGGAACCACCAACCTAGGTGTCAGCCTGATCGGTCGAACCGGTCATACTCCGGCTGCTGGTCATACTCCAGCCTGTACCGACGTGACACAGTTGGATGGTTCGAAGCCAACATACATAACTAATGTAATCTAACAGGCTTCCTACATGCACGCTAAACATGTAATCTACATATGCATACTGTTATACTAATCTTACCTGGATTTTGAATTCAGGTGTGCCGGTCAACCTGACTGGAACTATCAGCGCGGCGTATTACAGGCTCCTAAACCACAAAAATCACAACACTATAAGTGATACGCTAAATAACTTCCTGGGGACTTAAACTAGGAACTAAAAGTTTCCCTATCGATAAAAAGCATGGCAATACCCCAAAAAACATAAAATCGAGGAAAACTAGGGTTCCTGAATTTTCCCCAACCGGTAGACCGGTTGCCCAACCGGAATTCCGGTTCTGGGAAATTTCAGAACCCCATCCGGAATTCCGGATGCACAACTGGAATTCCGGTTCCTCGCAGGCAGAACATCAAAAATTCGCACAATGCTCAAATCAACTCCAAACCAAACCAAAACTTCCAGACCTGTTCTATATAACCCCTAGAACATTTCTAAAGCATCAACACAGCCCAGAAAGCACATAAACAAAAATCACCATTAAAGCTCAAGCTTTGAGTTTTAAACTCAAACTTGATTAAACCTAAATAACATGCCATCAAACCAGTCCAAACCTACTTAAACATGCATAGAATAGCCTCTGAAAACAACTACAAACTTCAACAACATCACAGCAACAGATTTTAACCAATTCTCTTTGAAAACCATAGTTTTAGCATAGAAAATTCATAACTTTAAACAACCTAACTATCAAGCACCACAAGTAGCTTAATTAACCTCTAATAAACATGTTTAAATCTCAAAAATCAACAACAAAATCACAGCAGCAACAACCTCAATTAATCATGCATGCATCACACTATTTTCATCAAAATTCAACAATTTTTAAGAAGAAAGGAAGAGGAGCGAACCTAGCTTGAATTGAACCTTAAAGAGAGATGAAATCACAAGCAAAATCCCAAGAAAATGGCCAGCTTCTTGCTGCTCCAAGAGGCCGAAAAGAGAAGAGGAAAAGAGAGAGTGTTTTTGAAATTTTTCTATTTTTTTTTTCTAAGTGTTGAAAATATGAATAAAATGGAATTTAAGGCACTTAACATATTTAACTTCAGCCAATTAATAATCAATTAAACATATAATTTTCAATTATTAAAATCACTAGAAGACAAAATAATAATGGGGCAAAAAGACCATTTTGCCCCTCCACACTAAAATCACATAAATAACACTAAAGGGGTATTTTTGGGAAATTCTAAATTCCCGGCCATTCCCGACATTCCCAATGTCTAATAAACCGTCCCAAACTACTAACATACTAAGTTGTGATTTTTACTGAGCCAAACACCGAGTTCCAAAATACTGGGCACCGGAATGCAAAATTATGAAAACTACTACATGACATAAAAATGCATCTCTAAATTCAATAATAACAGTATAATAAAATATTTAAATAGCTATAAATAATTTCATAATTAAACGTGATTAACTGCTAATTTCCAAATTAAACTAAGCGGTCTTTACAAGGCTCCACTATCCAAGCTGATTTATTGCTCCAATTCATGATGGAAACTAGAGCCTCTATTAAAACTCTAGAAACTCAAATGGAACAATTGGCTACTCAAGTGGCAAAACAAGCTCAAGGAAATTCACCTAGCACTAGTGATGCAAAAGGAAAAGAGCAATGTAAAGCAATTTCCCTGAGGAGCAGTAAGAAATATGATGGGCCTGAAATGGTACAACCAGTGGATGAAGAGATTAAAGATCAAACAGCACCAACTCAAACATCATCAGATAAGAAGATTACTGATAGTCCTGCACCACAACAACATTCTCCACCAATCAGTATTGATCATCATGTGAAGATACCTTATCCTTAGAGACTCCGAAAGACCAATCTAGACAAGCAGTTCACAAAATTCCTAGAGGTCTTTAAAAGATTACACATCAACATTCCTTTTGCTGAAGCCTTGAAACAAATGCCCCGTTATGTGAAGTTCATGAAGGAGATATTTTCTAAGAAGAGAAAAATGGAGGACTATGAAACAGTGGCATTAACTGAGGAGTGTAGCGCCATTCTGCAAAAGAAACTACCGCCCAAGCTTAAAGATCCGGGTAGTTTCAATATTCCATGCTCTATAGGGGGTTCGGTGGAAACTAAAGCTCTATGTGATATAGGAGCAAGCATTAATCTAATGCCATTGTCTGTCTTCAAAAGGCTAGGATTGGGAAAAGCAAAGCCTACAACAGTGACTTTACAACTGGAAGATCGTTCTTTGACTCATCCTCGTGGGATAATTGAAGATGTACTGGTGAGGGTTGGTAAGTTTATCTTCCCTGCTAATTTCCTAATTCTTGATATGGAGGAAGATTCAACTATTCCTATTATTTTGGGAAGACCATTCTTAGCCACGGGGCGAGCGCTAATAGATGTTCAAAAGGGTGAGTTAAAGTTGCGAGTGCAAGATGAAGAGGTCAGTTTTAATGTTTTTGCCCCAACCGACATTCCTACCTGTTGCAAGATTGAGATGGTGAAGGGTTCTTTTGTTAAAACTGATAAGGAGAGAGCAAAGCCTAAAGAGCGACTTCGAACGATTTGGCGTCGTTAGAAAAAATTTATGTGTGGTAGTTCTGAAGGTGAGCTTACTCTTGTGCAAAACTCTAAAATCAACACTATTGGTGGTCAATTTTCTTCATTTAGTACGAGGGCTCTTTTGGATGAAAAGGGTTAACCCAACCCTTTTTGAGAGGGTCTCAGGTAAGTCTCTTCTCTCTGCATTTCATTGTATACATTGGGGACAATGTCATATTTAGTTTGGGGGGAGAGATTTAAAAAAAAAAAATTAATTTTCTGCATTTTAATTTTCTGTTTTAATTTTTATGTTTTAGTTAAGGAATGGCAATAAGCTAGAGGATAGTTGTCTGCTGCTGATTACTGTAATGTGATCTGAAATTGTAAAATAACTGTGTGCTTGATTCTGTTAACTCTTTGGATTAGTTTGGATGCTTAGAAACCTGTGTATAATTGAAACTTTTCATTCTGTGGAAATTGTTATAATTGTTTTACTATGGTTTTTGGTAAGATTGACAGGATAGCTTAGAACTTGCATGTTTATTCTTTTGAGGCGAAATCCTTGACAACGTTTAATTGGAATATGATTTAGGCATTTGTTGGATAATTTGAGCCTTTCAAGCCTACCATAAGAATGTTTATCCCTAGTTAACCCTATTGAGCCTAAACCCGTTATGTTTTTCACCCATTGACCCGAAAATTGAAACCACACTATTAATTTCTCTTCACCATTTTATCCATGATATTATAAGCTACATAATTAGTTTGGGGGAGGAGAAATATTTAGTGTGAGAAAACAGTTAGAGGGAGAAGAACTTGTAAGATTGAGAAAAGAAAAAAAGTGTAACTGAATGTCACTGAAAAAGAAAAAGAAAAAGAATAAAAAATGAAAAAAAAAACACAATAAAAAGTAAGATGTGTTTGAAAGAAAAAAAATTTCAGTGATGTTGGAGGAAAAATAATAAATATATCTTCTCTCAATCTTGGTAAATGTGGGAACACTATGGGGTTTTGAAAAAAAAAAAAAAAGAAGTAAGAAGCTTGTGGGTTTTGTTGTGTGCTTATGATATCTTGAGCCAAAACCGTCTTTTGCCGATTTCTGAATATCTGAGCCATAATGCCTAAACCTCGAAAAGACCTAATAATTCCAAAAGATATTGTCAACATTAGTGGAGAAAGGTAAGCATGCAAGCTTATGAGTTATCGGGCTGTGGAACATTTGGGAAGAGTAAAACTTTTATAACAATGTTTCACGTGTTAATAAATTTTGTGGTTGTACATAGTGTTATGAATTGAGCATCTGAATTAATTGTTAGAGTTAGTAGGATTGAAATTCTAGTTTATGCAAGGAAGAAAGCAGAGCATGAGTCAGCAGTGTAATGATTATCTGATAGCGTAGTTAGTTTTTTTTATCTTACTCGGGGGCGAGTAAGAATCTAGTTTGGGAGAATTTTGTTAGGTTATATTTAGCCTATGTTTCGAGTTTGAAAAGTAAGCTTTTTCTCGTCTATTGGTGTCTTTTGGAACGGTTTTACGCTTGATTTTCATTGTTTCAGGTTCCCGGGGTATAAAAGTTCAAATTCAGTCAATTGGTGAAAAGACGGGACAAACTGGCAAAAAATCGAAAAAATCTGCTCAAGAGGCGTCAGTAGTCGCGACCACCATTGAGCCAGGTCGCGACCCTTTTCTGTGGTCGCGACTCTAGTCGCGACTTTGAGGAATTGGCAGAAACTCGGTTTTTCGAGTTTTTCCTGTAGTCGCGACAAGCTTATAGGGTTGTCGCGACTAGGTACGGAAATCGTGGTTTTGACCTAATTCTGATTTTTCTCTCAATTGGAGGCACACCTTTCATCCCTATATAAGGAATATGACTCAGAAGGTCAAATTAAGCAGAAATAGACCTGAATAGTGGACGAAAGTGGAGAGGAAGCTATCTTGAAGACCCGGAGCGATATCACCTTCTAGTTTCTTTCTTTTACCCTTTATTCTTTCTTTTATGTCTGTTGTTGTTTCAGATTTTTTATTGTTTTTATGAGCTAAATTTCCCATTAAGGGAAGATGATGAATGTTGTTTAAGTTTATGCCTAGTTAATAAATAATTGCCATTCCCCCATCTTGATTGTGAATACTATCTATATTTGTTTTTAATTCTATGTGCAAGATTGATCACCTTTTACATGTTTAATGATCTCAATTCGAAATCTGAAAAGTGAGAATTGAGAATGCTAAAATTGGATAGTGTAGGTTTTGATGTGAAACGAAAGTATTTACATAGCCTTAGTGATAAAAAGATTATTGCTTAATGCTGATTTCATGTTGGTTTAATTAAGAAGTTAATTAGAGAACATGAGGTTTAGAACCTAAAAGATCTGAAAAGAGTTAGGTTAATTCATAATCTATCTTTCACACTGAGAAAAGGATAGCAATTAGGCATTAAGATTGGTAACTCAACAACAGGATTCTCCTCCCTAATCTCTCGTCTTGATTAATAGTCATTTGTTATTTTAAATTTCTGAATTATTTTACTTTCATTCTTTTTCAATCATAAATGCTTTTGATTTGCCAAATAGAATTATAAGTATAGTTTAGTAGTAATTAATCCAATTCCCTGTGGTTCCACCTCAGTTGCGTGAGTATACTACTTGATTGCGTTCACTTGCGTATTGTCTATAAATTTCGTAACACCAGACACACTCGGCGCCTTCAGACCGAGAAATCTCAGACATAAGGTTGTCTGAACCCGCACACGACCGAGAAAATGAGGATCCGCGCACGTGGGGTGAGTGATTTCACCCTGACATTTTCCGATTTGCAAAAATTCATAACTAATTCAAATAAAATCGAAATTAAGTTCTGTAAAAAAATAAATTGCTTAATTTTTTTTCCAAACTATCCAATAAAGATAATTCGAGAAACGAAAATTCAATTATTTTTCATAAAATTTCACAAGCATCAATCAATCATCATATAACACACAGATCAACATGAAATCATCCAAATCAACACAATCATCGTTTTAATTCATATTTCATGAAAGTAAATCATTACCATGGCTCTAAGGCCAGTTGTTGGAAATATTTTACCAGGATCTAGATTTACTAACAAGTATGTTTCATTAACATCCTAATATGAATTCTAAAATAATGAAATAAACACATATAAAGTTTAGGAAACCTTACATTGGGGCAGCGGAATATAATGACTCCTTCCGTTCAGATCTCTAGCCCTTGATTCCTTTCTCTAGCAGAGCACTATCAAGATTTGAACCTGGATCTCTTTCTCTCTTTCTTTAGTCAGATTCTCCTTCTTATTGATTGGATTCTTCATAGTCTTACACACTATGATTGAGATACCACTTGATGTGTGTGGGCACTCACTCTATCACTCAAGGCTGAATAATTGAAGAAGAAAAGAGAGGTAGAGAGTTGCGGCTAGGTTATAGGTAGAAGGCTTAGAATTTTTCTCTGAAGGAATGAGATGCATCATCTTTTTCCTGAAGCCATCACTACCTATTTATAGGTAGGGCTGTACATAATTTTTCGTAAACCGCCCAACCGAAATAACCCGCCCAAACCAAACTGAAAAAACCGACAAAAAATTCAAACCGAAAAAAACTGACGAAAATATAACCCGCCCAATCTATATTTTGGGCGGGTTAAAAAAAAGCAACCCGCCCATTATAGCCGAAATAACCCGAACCAACCTGTATAAGAATTTTTTTCTTAAAAAATAATTATAGAATGAAACCCTAAATCTAAACTCAGTCGCTCAAATCTCTTTCTTCTATCCCTTAGACTCACGCACCTCTTTCTCTCTCTCGCTTTTCCTAAATTGTGACGATGTCCTTCTCCGGTGAACGACGCCCTTCTCCTCTCTTCGTCATCTGTGGTGGTTGTTGGTGGAGTAGCTTTTCTAGCAGCAACATTCGGCTTTGGTTCGCGACAAGGTAGGTTCTTCTTTCTTCATAATCATATTGGCTCACCCTCTCTTAGTTTCTTTCATGGGTGCTTCTATTGTGAATATTTATAAAATTGCTAATGGTAAACTTCTATTGTGAATATTTATTAAATTTCTACTGTTCAAATTTATGCAGATTTCTGTAGTAATTTTATTTATTTTTTTGTTTGAATTTTTTTAAAATACATTAACTCTTTGGAATATATAATAGGCGTTTAAATTCTTTGGAATTCTATGCTTAAATTTAGTGCCTCTTGTATTTCTATCTCGATTTGTAGCATTAGGTTCATCATATTTGTGTTATTATGTTGAATTTCTGTTGGAAGCTTGGATAATGTTTGTACTTTTTTTTCCTTTCTGTATCTGATTAAGTAATATGGTGTTTGGTTATAACAAAGAACAATAGTAATCTTCAAGAAAATTAAGACCTCAAGAAAATAAAGGAACAGTGTTATATTGTAGATTGTGTGTGAGAATGTAACATCTTTTCTAGAAGATTTGACTAGTTATTTGTTGCGTATTGGAAGTTTGAGTAGATTGAAATCTATAATGCAAAAAAGAAAAAACAAAAAAAAAAAATAGTAGGAGCTACTGGGAGGATGGTATGCTTTCTTAATGAAAATACATTTTAGATTGTGTTTGGTAGAATGGAGAAGTGGACTCAAGAGGAGGGGTAAAAGAATTAGTGGATGGATTTTGGGTATGTGGTTGTTTGGTACGAGTCATGAATTTTATGATTCTTTCTATGGCTTTGTACATGATGCATTAATGACATCTAATTCACTTCAATGTGAAGCGCTTGGGTGATAATTATTCCCATTTAGTTGTTTACTTAAATTTTAGAATGGGAAACTGGAAACATGGTGAACCCCTTTATTATGAAGTGTATACTGCACATTGTGTATATGCATCTCCTTTGCACAGAGCCCATAGTTGTGTTAAGACAAACATTTCATATCTTACACGTTTATATATCATATCATGGGTGTTATATGTTGACTACTGCTTTGGGTTTCCATTTGTTGTTTATCCTTCCTCTCCCTGCCATTGCCAGATTAGAGGCCCTTTATTGTTTAAACCAATGAGAGCATATGATGCCTAAATAGAGGCATGATTGAAAAGGCAAAGAAAAATGGTAATAGATGGTAGATTGTTTTGATTGAGCTAAAAAGTATATCAACTGATTTTTTATTTTCTCTGTTTCAGCACAAGTCTTCTATAGCATGAGGCATTACTTTGCTAGAAAATTGGCTGAACAGTGAGTGAGTGTAATAATTTACAACAGAATTGTTATTTTTTATTTTTTATTGTTCATGCTATTCCCGGTTTACTACTTTGATTATATCTAGTTTCTTTATGGTACTTGGCTGAAGATTTTAGAGTCTTGGGGAAATAATTTACAACAGAATTGTTAGTTTCTAGTAAGTTTGTATTTGTTATAATGCAAATATCCCAGCTCGTTTCTTTCTTTATATACAAATTATGAATAAACCTATTTTAGAATTTCTTAACTAATATTAAAATTAATCATTCGTGAATTACATATAAGAATGGTCCAATTGCTTTCCATTTAAACTTTTGTCCACAATTTACTATTGTAATGAATTAAGCATGGCTCCCACTAAGATTCTAGATACTTTTCCATGTTCCTAGTTGTAATGAATTAAGCACGACATTAAGTTGTCATAGTTCAATTCAATTAATTTATTATAATTTGATCTCACTTTGTGTTGTGTTATTTTTATCATATACATTTAGATTAGAATGTGTATGATGTATTATTTTGTAGATAATTACTTATGGAGAATGAAGAGGAAAATGTGGATGTTGAAGTACAGAAGTCGACTGGGTCTATAGAAAATGAAGAAAATGAGAAAGCTAAAATTGAGATACCGCAAAAAAGGAAGAGGCAAGGGTTAAAAACATCATCCGTTTGGGATCATTTTACTATGGTTAAAAAAATAATGAAAGTAAAAGGCAAGGAAGTGGAGAAGGAGAGAGCAGAATATAACTATTGTCAAGCTGATTATGCAGCTGATACCAAGAATTGTGGGACAAGTACTTTGTGGAGTCACATTAACCACAAGTGTCAGAAGTGCCCATTTAGCTCATTTGTCGATAAGAGTACAAAACAAGCAATGATAACTGATCATTTTACCATTCATAAACGATTTGTGAATTTGAATCTAAAATTGTGTTTCCCTAATGATATAAGAAAGTTCAAATGGATACATAACTAATTTTTTTCTGTCAATAAAAAAATATTTCTCAATTTGAATTGTAACAGCAATTATGGGTATATGTAAACCCCATAACATAACTTATTACACAAATATTATCTAAGTAATTTAAGTTAATTTTCTAAAAATATCATAAAATATTTTTGTTATCATTTAGATTTAGATTTAGACGAATAAAATATTATGATTATTAAGAGCTCAGACTCTGAAGTTAACTCAAGTGGGACTCGAACTTCTAGGTTTAGTCAAGCTACAGTGAGAGAATTGATTGGCAAGTATTTCATAATTGATGAGCTTCCTTTTAGGCATATCAAAGGTAAAGGGTTTCGCTTGCTTGTTAGTCATTTTTTCCCTACATTTGAGTTTCCTTCGAGAGTTACAATTGCTCGAGATATCTACCAATTGTTTTTGGAGGAGAAGAAAAAATTGAGAAAGACTTTTGTCAATCGTAGGATGTCTTTAACTACTAATTGTTGGACTTCTATACAAAATATTAGTTATATGTGTTTGACTGCTCATTGGATTGATGATAGTTGGAAGATGCAAAAAAGAATCATTAGTTTCATTCAAGTTCCTAGCCACAAAGGTGATATGGTGGCAAAAGAACTAATCAATTGTCTCAATCAATAGGGTATTACTCAACTTTTCTCTATCACAGTTGATAATGCCTCGTCAAATGATGTATCTTTGAGAAAGGTAAAGGAATATTTAAAAGAAAAAGATAAAGCTTTAGTTTTGGGTGGAGAGATGTTCCATATGCGTTGTTGTGCACATATTATAAATTTGGTTGTTAGTGATGGTTTAAAAGATATGTCTTACGCCATATCTAGCATAAGGAATGCGGTGAGGTATGTGAGATCTTCTCCTGCTCGGTTGAAGCGATTTAGAGAAGCTTGTACGGATGCAAATGTTGAATCAAAAGTCTTGCTCTGTTTAGATGTGGTGACAAGATGGAACTCCACATACATGATGCTAGAAGCAGCATTGAAGTTCAAGAGTGTTTTTAAGTATATGGAAGGGGATGCATAATACATTAAGTATTTTGAAGAAGAAAGAGTTAATGGAGAGAAACTTGATGGCCCACCAGAAGCTAGTGACTGGAGCAATGCTGAAGTATTTGTTAACTTTCTCAAATCTTTTTATGAACTCACTTTGAAGTTTAGTGGGTCATTGTACGTGACATCAAATCTTTTCTTTCAAGAGATTTTGTAAGTTCAAGTTGAGCTCAATGATATGAAGGCTAGTAAAGATGAGTCGATAAGTAAAATGGCAGCGAGCATGCAATTGAAGTGTAACAAGTATTGGAGCAATATTGAGAAGGTTAACTTGTTGCAGTATATTGCCTCCATTTTGGATCTAAGATTCAAACTTGATGTGGTTCGGAACGGTTTCAGGTATGGTTTTTTATTTATTTATCTTTAATTATGGATCTAATTTTATATTACTATTTAATTTTTTCTATATACATTGATTAATGTTTACTAATTAATTACTTGTTAGGTATCTCTATGAGTCAACTATAGCTGAAACAATGATCAAAAAAGTTGAAAATATGATGACTAGCTTGTATGATTTTTATCAAAATATTGTTGTGTTGCCTAATTCTTCCAATGATCAACAAGTAACTGAAAATATTACTTCCCAATCCAATGCAAGTGGAAGTTCAAGTAGCACATCATTCCTTATCAAGCTCAAGTTTGTGTCAAGTGAAGCAATCACTAATTATTTGGATGATTATCTTAATGATAGAAAGGAAAAATAACTTGAAAATGTGGACTTTGACATTCTTGATTGGTGGAAAAGGAATAGTAGTAAGTATCCTATTGTCTCTCACATTGCTAGAGATGTTTTGGCTGTTCAAATGTCTAGCGTTGCTTCCGAATCAGCTTTTTCTACTGGAGGACGAATACTTGATCCATTTAGAAGTTCTTTGTCTCCAAAGACAGTTGAGGCGTTAATTTGCTCAAAGAATTGGTTGACTTGGGAGTATGATGCTCCTGTTGTGTAGAGACAATACATGAACGAAATTGAAGATTTGGAGACTTCCGAACTAGTTGAATCAGGTAAAAAAAATATATCATTTCACACATATAATTTTCTTTTCTTTACATATCTTACTAATAAATATTGGTTTCTAATTTGTTTCAATTTTATTTTTATTCTAGAAGAATGTATTACAACGAACGGATACAACTACTAGTGTTGCTTTATGATCAATTTCATGGAGTTGTTCGATGATTGCCTTTTGGATTTGTTTTGTATAATTGTGCTAGCTTTTTATATTTTGGACTATGAATAGATTGTTCTGTTATGTCTCTTTTTCTTAAAAAAAACTTTTGGACTGCTTGGACTTGGACTTTTGTTTATTTGCAATTTGGCTTTTGGATTGTTGTGTTTTTTAATTTGATTTGTTTGAAACTTTCCAATATTACAGGTTATAATTAAAGATTTAGGTTATAATATTACATGTTAATTTTTATTGACTTTGACTTTAAAATTCAAAAAAAAAAATTCAAAAAAAGAAAAGTTTGGTCGGTTTGCAGTTTTTTTCAAAAAAAAAAATTAGGCGGGTTGCACTTAAACTTTAGCAACCTGAACTTTAGATTGGGTTAGAAAATATATAGAATAAACCGCCCAAACCAACCGACGTACAACCCTATTTATAGGTAACCACCTAGGTTTAGGTTAGATTTATTTGGCATTAAAATAATAGAAAAATAAAATGGTAAATTACACACTAAGTGGCCGGCCATGTAATGGATTGGGCCCCACTTTGCAATTTTGCCATTTTGTCATTTTTCCATCCCATTTTCTCAAAAATACCAATTTTCCGATTTAACCACTTAAATACCGATTCCAATTGTTTAATAACTAAAAATTAATTATTAAATAATATTGTCATTTAATATATTTATTAATTAGACACATAAAGTCTCTTAATTAACAAATAAAATCTAGAATCTCTTTTCTTCACAATTTTGCCCTTGCTTAGTGAAAATTCATAAACTAGACATAGTCTAATTTTAGAATTATAATTGATTAATTAAAATCAATTAACTGAGTCTTACAAGCAGTATGGTCTCAACTAGTATGGAGACCATGGGCCTATATAATCGAGCTTCCGATAAGTAGATCAAGAATTTACCAAGTAAATCCACTGACTTATTAATTAATTTCGTGTTGCATCCACGCATAGAACTTGGAATTGCACTCTCAGTCATATAGAACGCTCTATATGTTTCACGATATAGATACGCTAGTGTAAAGTCCTTTTTTGGCAAGTTAGTTGACAAAATATTTTTTCATTTATGGTAAGATTGTTCTGCATACATACCCGAATTCTTACCTTGTGTTTTCGGTTTTAGTTGCTCTTTTCTTTCTTAGGAAAGTTGCACTTTTTAGCTGAACTTTCCTTTGTTTGGAAACTTCTTGTAAGAGAAGCAATTCTCTTATGGAAAGTTGTCTTTTTAAAGGAAACTTTGATTATTTCCTTTTCCTTATTGATTTCGATTGTATCTTGATACAATCAGAATATCTAATCTGTTTTTGGCAGGAATCAAGCATTAATAGAGGATCGGACCCGATTATAGCAAGTTTCCCGTTTCTGGTTTGATCTGCTGCGTCAGCATTCGAATCTGATGCTGCAGATCGTGTTTTCTTAGGAAAGTATTTGTAGAGCTGTAGATTCGCTCTTGTGACTGTCTCTAAGGTTTCTATGTTCTATAAATAGAGCCTAGAGAGCAGCCATTCGAAATAGCTCTTCCATAATTCATTTTTTGCACTTATCTTATTTGAGAGAAGAGAGTTTCTTTGTGTTGTGAGAGCCTAGTTGTTCATCTAGGGTCTAGTTGTTTATTTCTGTTCTTACTCTGTCCTAGAGGTTGTGAAGAAATACTTGATTGAACAAGAGATTGGTCTTTGGGAGAAAACTTGATAAAGCCTTACTTCAGGAGGAAGTAAGCACTTGGTCTTCGGGAGAAGACTTGTTGAAGCCTTACTTCGGGAGGAAGTAAGCACTCACACTTCAAAGACAAAGGGAGTTTGGGCTTGAAGGTGTTTCAGAAGTCAGATTCATAAAGTGGATTACAAAGGATTGCGACAATACTTTAGAGGGAGTCTAAACTTGTTTAAGTCAATTGTCTTTGTAATTTTGATACTTTATTAATTGATTTCATTCTCTGGGCGTGGCCCCGTGGACTAGGAATGTTCGGGAGAACACTGATACCACGTATAAATCTCTTGTGTCAAGTTATTTATTTATTGTGTAGCTGGTTTTTCTAATAAAAGTACTGCATCTCAAATGTGGTATTTTGACAGTGGTTGTTCTAGACATATGACAGGTGACAAGGACTTTTTGACTAACATTCGGCCTATGCAATGTGGAGAAGTCACTTTTGGCAATGGCTTAGCTGGAAAAGTCGTTGGTATGGGAACTCTTAATGTTGAAGGGTTACCTAGACTGAAAAATGTGATGTTAGTTGAAGGACTAAGGGCTAATTTACTTAGCATTAGTCAAATGTGTGACCAAGGGTTGTTGCGAAATTTATTAATTACAACGCAAGTGCACGCAATCAAGTAGTATACTCACGCAAGTGAGGTCGAACAACAGGGAATTGGATTAATTACTACTAAACTATACTTATAATTCTATTTGGCTAATCAAAAGTATTTATGATTGAAAAAGGAAGAAAGAAATTCAAGAAACTTAAAGAAACAAGTGAATATTAATCAAGATGAGAGAATAGGGAGACGAATCCTGTTGTTAAGTTACCAATGTTAATGTCTAATTGCTATCCTTCTCTTGAAGTGAATGACAGATTATAAATTAACCTAGCTCTTTTCAGATCTTCTAGGTTCTAAATCTCATGCTCTCTAATTAATCTCTTAATTAAACTAACATGAAATCAGCATTAAACAATAATCTAAATGTCACAAAGGCTATGTAAATACTTTCGTTTCACATCAAAACCTAGACTATCCAATTTTAGCATTCTCAATTCTCACTTTTCAGATTTCGAATGGAGATCATAAAACATGTAAAAGGCGATCAATCTTGCACATGGAAATTAAACACAAATATGAATAGTGTTCACAATCAAGATGGAGGAATGGCAATTATTCATTAACTAGGCAAAACTTAAACAACATTCATCATTCTCCCTAAATAGGAGTTTAGTTCAATACATCCATAATCAAATCCATAATTAACATTGAAACAGAAAATAGCATAGAAAAATTAAAGAGAAGAGAAAGAACTAGTTTAAGCAATTGATTCAGGTCGCCACAAGCCGCTCTTCTAGCCTCGTCCTTTGTTTCTAGGGCTCCAAATCTGAATCAACCCTAATTTTCACGAGCTCTCTCTATTTAAACCAAGTCTCATCTTTAAAATTCGTGAAATTACGAAACTGCCAAAAAATCTCGTCACTGGGGTCCCCGTCGCGACGGGGTTAAGCATCGAATTCTTGAAAAAGTTTCTGCCAGTTCCCGTCGCGACTGGCATGTTCCCCGTCGCGACTAGAACAGGCAGCGACACAATATTTGGTTTTTCTTCTTGATTCTTTCACCACGCGTCCTCAATTCTTGTACATACTTTCTTTAAACACCTATGGACCTGAAACAAAAGAATCAAGCGTAAAATAGCCCTAAAACTAGAAACAAAGAGTGAAAACTAACCAAAAATATAACCTAAAACTTAGACTAATTTTAGCCTAACAAATTCCCCCAAACTAGATTCTTACTCGCCCTCGAGTAAGATAAATACTACTAACTACTAATCTACTAACTACGCTATGAAATAATCACAATACTACTGCCTCATGTTCTGTTTTCTTCCATTGCTCAAACTAGAATTTCAATTCCACTAACTCTAACAATTAATTTAGATGCTCAGTTTATCACATACTGCACAAACACAAGATGACTTCACAATCGAAACAATGTTATAATGGTTTTACTCTTTCCAACCATTCCACTACCCGATAACTCATATGCTTGCATGCTTACCTCTCTCCAATAATGTTGACAACATCGTTTCGGAATCAATAGGGCTTTTTGAGGTTTAGAGAGTATGGCTTAGATATTTGGAGAATAAAAAAACAATTTTGGCTAACGATATTATAAGCACAAAAATAACCCACAAGCTTCTTCTAATTTCAAATTTCCCAAAGTGTTCCCACAACTAACCAAGATTGAGAATTTTTTTCTTTTCCCAACATCACTGAATTTTATTATTTTTCTTGAATCATATTTTTTTTTCTTCAATATTTTTTTTTTCAGTGATATTGATCTTACAACTTATATTTTTTTTTCTCAATCTTGCACGTTTTTTTTTCTATCTTCTCTCACACCATGCATTTTGCTCCTCCAAACTAATTATATAGCTTATGATATCATTGATAAAATAGTTAGGACAAAATTAACAGTGTGGATACATATTTCGGTTCCAACAGGTGAAGAATAAAACAGGTTTAGGCTCAAGAGGGTCAACTAGGGATAATAATTTCATGGTAGGCTTGAAAGGCTCAAACTATCCAACAAATGCCTAAATCATATTCCTATTGAATGTTGTTAAGGATTTCGCCTCAAAAGATTAAGACATGCAAGTTCTAAGCTATCCAGTCAATCTTACCACAAACCATAGTAAAACAATTATAACATATTTCACAGATCATCAAATTGCATTCTTACTCATGTTATACAAGCATCCAAACTAATCCAAAGAGTTAACAGAATTAAGCACACAGTTATTTTGCAATTTCAGAGCACATTACAATAAAACAGCAGCACACAATTATCCTCTAGCCTCTTGCCAATTCCTAACTAAAAACAGAAAATTAAAGCATAAAATTAAAAGTGCAAAAAATATTTTTTTTTTTAAATCCCTCCCCCCAAACTAAAGATTCACATTGTCCCCAATGTGATATAATATTCAAGGTGAGAAGGACTTACCTGAACCCCCATCAGACGGGGTTTGGCGTTAATACTGCTTCAAATTGGATCAAGTCCACCTCTTGCATCCAATAGGGTCCTTGTACCAAATGAAGAAAATTCACCTCCAATGTTGCTAATTTCAGAGTTTTGCACAAGAGTAAGTTTACCTTCAGAACTACCACACATCAATCTTTTCCAACGACGCCGAATCGTTCGAAGTCTATCTTTAGGCTTTGCTCTCTTCTTATCAGCTTTAACAAAAGAATCCTTCACCATCTCAATCTTGCAACAAGTTGGAATGTTGGTTGGGGCAAAAATATTAAAACTGACATCTTCATCTTGCACTCGTAACTTTAACTCCCCCTTTTGAACATCTATTAATGCTCGGCCTGTGGCTAAGAATGGTCTTCCCAAAATAATGGGAATAGTTGAATCTTCCTCCATATCAAGAATTAGGAAATCCGCAGGGAAGATAAACTTACCAACCTTCACCAGTACATCTTCAATTATCCCACGAGGATGAGTCAAAGAACGATCTGCTAGTTGTAAAGTCACTGTTGCAGGCTTTGTTTTTCCCAATCATAGCCTTTTGAAGACAGACAATGGCATTAGATTAATGCTTGCTCCCAGATCACATAGAGCTTTAGTTTCCACCGAACCCCCTATAGAGCATGGAATATTGAAACTACCCGGATCTTTAAGCTTGGGCGGTAGTTTCTTTTGCAACATAGCACTGCACTCCTCAGTGAGTGCCACTGTCTCGAATTCTTCCAACTTCCTTTTCTTAGCTAAAATTTCTTTCATGAACTTCAGGTAAGTTGGCATTTGCTCCAAGGCCTCCGCAAAAGGAATGTTGATATGTAATCTTTTAAAGACCTCTAGAAATTTTGAGAACTGCTTGTCTAGATTGGTCTTTCAGAGTCTCTGAGGATAAGGTATCTTTACATGATGATCAATACTGACTGGTGGAGAGTGTTGTTGTGGTGCAGGACTATCAGTAGCCTTCTTTTCTGTTGATGTTGGAGTTGGTGCTGATTGATCTTTAACTTTTTCATTCAATGGTTGTACCACATCAGGCCCATCATAATTCTTTCCACTCCTCAAGGAAATTGCTTTACATTGCTCTTTTCCTTTTGCCTCACTAGTGCTAGGTGAATTTCCTTAAGCTTGTTTTGCAACTTGAGTAGCCAATTGTTCCATTTGAGTTTCTAGAGTTTTAATAGAGGCTCTATTTTCCATCATGAATTGGAGCAACAAATCAGCTTGGATAGTGGAGCCTCCACTAGGACTTTGTTGTTGCAGCTGTTGTTGGTTTTGTTGGGGCTGGTTTCTCTGCTGGTAGAACCCCTGTTGGTTGTGCCCATAATTATTGTTTTGGGTATGGTTTCCATTGGCTTTTGCTTGATCCATTGGTAAACTGTTCACATCCACCGGACATTCCTCATAGGGGTGAGGACCTCCACATAGCTCACAGACCACCTGAGCTTGTTTTACTTGAACAGCTAACAGTTTTGTCAGGGGCCTCTACCTGGGCTGTTAGTTTTGTGATGGCATCCACCTCTAGCACACCAGCTACCTTCTTAGTTTGACTTCTTTCAGTTGACCACTGCTGATTATTCAGGGCCATCTCCTCCAACAGATCATAAGCCTCATTTGCACTCTTCCTCATGAATGCTCCACCAAATTGCGGCAAAGATCTATGAGTGTTCTGGTGTTACCAACCAACCCATTATAAAAATTGTGAACCAGCATCCACTTCTCAATACCATGGTGAGGACACTTTCTGATTAAATCCTTGAACCTCTCCCAAGACTCATGGAGAGACTCATTCTCTTGTTGACAGAAATTGTTAATCTCTCTTCGCAGCTTAGCAGATTTTGCTGGGGGAAAGAACTTAGCAGAAATTTAGTAGCCAAATCATCCCATGTAGCAATAGAATTGGGTGGTAAGGAGATTAACCAACTTTTGGCTCTTTCTCTGAGTGAGAAAGGAAACAGTCTCAATCGGATGGCGTCATCACTAACCCCATTTACTTTGAAAGTCTGGCATAACTCTGTGAAGTTTGATAGATGCTGATTGGGATCTTCAGAAAGGAGTCCACCAAACTGGACTGAAGACTGCACCATTGTGAGTATGGCAGGCTTGATTTCAAAGTTGTTAGCCTCCACTGTCGGTGGCCTGATACATGACTGAGCCCCTATGAGAGTAGGGAGAATATAATCTCTCAAGCTACGACCATTAGCTTGATCTTCAACGGCACCTCCATTATTAGCATTATTAGCGTTTTCAGCCATGATTTCTGGTGTTTCAGCAGTTGCTGAAACTCTTTCTTGCCTCTTGTTCTTTCTGTTTCTCCTACAAGTTTTCTCGATTTCAGGATCAACTTGTAATATGACTGCTTGTCCTTGATGGTGCATACACTTAGGATTCCTGAAATAGAGAAAGAAAATATTGCAAGAAAAAGATTAGTAATTAGCAAGAAAAACAAACCAAAGTAGAAGTAAGTATAATTTTGTGTAATATTAATCTTTATACAATTCCCCGGCAACGGCGCCAAAAACTTGTTGCGAAAATTATTAATTACTACGCAAGTGCACGCAATCAAGTAGTATCCTCACGCAAGTGAGGTCGAACCACAGGGAATTGGATTAATTACTACTAAACTATACTTATAATTCTATTTGGCAAATCAAAAGTATTTATGACTGAAAAAGGAAGAAAGAAATTCAAGAAACTTAAAGAAACAAGTGAATATTAATCAAGATGAGAGAATAGGGAGACCAATCCTGTTGTTAAGTTACCAATGTTAATGTCTAATTGCTATCCTTCTCTTGAAGTGAATGACAGATTATAAATTAACCTAGCTCTTTTCAGATCTTCTAGGTTCTAAATCTCATGCTCTCTAATTAATCTCTTAATTAAACTAACATGAAATCAGCATTAAGTAATAATCTAAATGTCACAAAGGCTATGTAAATACTTTCGTTTCACATCAAAACCTAGACTATCCAATTTTAGCATTCTCAATTCTCACTTTTCAGATTTCGAATTGAGATCATAAAACATGTAAAAGGTGATCAATCATGCACATGGAAATTAAACACAAATATGAATAGTGTTCACAATCAAGATGGAGGAATGGCAATTATTCATTAACTAGGAAAAACTTAAACAACATTCATCATTCTCCCTAAATAGGAGTTTAGTTCAAAACATCCATAATCAAATCCATAATTAACATTGAAACAGAAAATAGCATAGAAAAATTAAAGAGAAGAGAAAGAACTAGTTTAAGCAATTGATTCAGGTCGCCACAAGCCGCTCTTCTAGCCTCCTCCTTTGTTTCTAGGGCTCCAAATCTGAATCAACCCTAATTTTCACGAGCTCTCTCTATTTAAACCAAGTCTCATCTTTAAAATTCGTGAAATTACGAAAGTGCCCAAAAATCCCGTCACTGGGGTCCCCGTCGCGACTGGCAATCCCCCCGTCGTGACGGGGTTAAGCATCAAATTCTTGAAAAAGTTTCTGCCAGTTCCCGTCGCGACTGGCATGTTCCCCGTCGCGACTGGAACATGCAGCGACACAATATTTTGTTTTTCTTCTCGATTCTTTTACCACGCGTCCTCAATTCTTGTACATACTTTCTTTAAACACCCAAGGACCTGAAACAAAAGAATCAAGCGTCAAATATCCCTAAAACTAGAAACAAAGAGTGAAAACTAACCGAAAATATAACCCGGAACTTAGACTAATTTTAGCCTAACAAGGGTATACTGTCTCATTTGACAGTGATCATTGTTATGTACTTAATGATGATAATGAATGTATTTTGCAAGGATTTCGATCCAATGATAATTGTTATACCCTAACTCCTGTGTTTACTTGTCATTCAGCCATCAACAACACCACAGATTTGTGGCATGCCAAGCTTAGACATATTAATTATAAAAATCTGAAAAAATTGTCAAATGCAGGTATTGTTCTGTTGGAAATTATTTTACCAGGATCTTAGATCTACTCACAAGTATGTTGATTAACACCCTAAATATGAACTTTCTAAAACGATGAAATAAACACGTATAAAGTTTAGAAAACCTTACATTGGGTGTAACGAAATTAAATGACTCCTTCCGTTCAGATCTCTAACCCTTGTATCCTTTCTGTAGCAGAGTATTATCAAGATCTGAACCTGGATCTCTTTCTCTGAATCTTTGATGCTGAAACTCCTTTGCTGATGATCTTTCTTCACGATCTTCTTCACTATGATTAAGGTATTGCTTGCTGTGTGTGGGCACTACTCTAATCACTAAGGGGTTTCAAAATTATCAAGGAAGAAGAGAGAGAGAGAGGGTGGCGGCCAAGGTAGAGAGAGAAAGGCTCAGGTTTTCTGAATCAGAAGTGTAATTTTCCTGAAGCCTTCACTACCTATTTATAGCATTCCACTAGGGTTAGGTTTGAATTATTTGGCATTAAAATAATGAAAATATCAGTTTAAATTACCTACAAAAGTGGCCGGCCATGGCTTATTGGGTTTGGGCCTTGCTTTTTGCAATTTTGCAGTTTTAAGACTTTTGTATCTGATTTTCTCAAAAATACCAATTTTCTAATTCAACCATTTAAATGCCAATTCTAACTATTTAATAACTATAAATAATTATTAAATAATATTGTCATTTATCATATTTATTAATTGAACCATACAAAGTATCATAATTAACAAATATGCCCCTAACAACTCTTTCTTTACAATTTTGCCCTTACTTAGTGAAATTTCACAAATAGACATAGTCTAATTTGTGAATTATAATTGATTAATCAAAACCAATTACATGAGTCTTACAAACAATATTATCTCAACTAGTGCGGGGACCATGGGTCTATATAACCGAGCTTCCAATAAGTAGATCAAGAATTTAGCACTAAAATTCACTAACTTATTAATTCTTTGTTGAATCCACGCATAGAACTTAGAATTGCACTCTCAATATATAGAATGCTCTATATGTTCCACCATATAGACGCATCATTAGTTATCCATTGTTATAATCCTAATTTGATCAATGATCCTCTATATGAATGATCTACATTGTAAAGGGATTAGATTATTGTAACACCCTACTATGTATTTTATCCTTAAAACACTTGACCCCGTATAAATGATATTTTAGCTTATGTGAAATGAGTACTCCACCATTTATGTTCGTTTGGTCAAGCTCGAAGGAGATCATCCTTTGCTTACTATTCGCCAGATAGAAGCTATAGATTCCATGTTTATGTTAGCGCTCCCACTCAATTGCACTACCGTGTTCCGAAAATGTACGTATCACTCTGACCTAAGAGTAGGCTTAACTAACAAATTAAAGAACACGAATAGCCTTTCAAGATTGAGCCTAATCATAACAGGATTAAGAACATTTGATCTAGGATCAACTTGGCGATATTGACTTGAATAGATTTTACGGTAAGTTTAATTAAATCTAAGTCAAAGTTCAATATCGGTCCCTTCCGATGCATACTCCATGCATCCAACCTGAGCTTTACTTTAACCAATGTTCCGGAAAGAACATAGCATTTCTCCAAATGCAAGTAAACTCTTGTTGTAGATTATCATATCAGTAAAACCCTGTGTCTGATAAATCTAGGAAACTTTATTCACATAGTCATGTTTACTTTCCAATGTGATGACAGCGCAATAAATATGATCAAGTATGTGAAAAGGGTTTAAGATGAATTTATAAATCAAATAGACAAGCAATTGATAAAGTGAACCAAAACATACATAAATGAATGAAAAATACTTTTGTTTCTTTATTGATGTTAAAGAAAATAGATTACATTGAAATGGAGTTTTATTTAGGGCATAAAACCCAACAAACTCCCACTTGCACTAATATAAAACTTTGGTAAATGGATCAGCTAGGTTGTCCTCTGTGTCAACTTTCTCAACTAGTACATCCCCTCTTGCCATGTATTCTCTGATAATGTGATACTTCCTTTCAATGTGTTTGCTTCTCTTGTGGCTACGAGGTTCTTTACTGTTTGCTATTGCTCCATTGTTATCACAAAGTAAGACCAGAGGCTTTTCCATTCCAGGAACGACACCGATGCTAGTGAAGAACTTTCTTAGCCAGACAAGTTCTTTAGCAGCTTCGGCTGCAGCTATGTATTCAGCTTCCATAGTCGAGTCCGATATCGCGGTTTGTTTTGCACTTCTCCAAACCACTGCTCCACCCCCAAGAGTAAACACCATCCCAGATGTAGATTTCCTGTCTTCAAGACTTGCCTGGAAATCTAAATCAGTGTAGCCTATGGGATTTAAAGCACCACCCTTGTAGACTAACACAAGATTCCTTGTACTCTTTAAGTATTTCAGAATATACTTAACTGCGTTCCAATGTTCATGTCCTGGATTAGACTGATACCTGCTCACGATTCCAACTGCATAACAGATGTCAGGTCTAGTGCGTGACATTGCATACATTAGACTTCCAACTGCAGAGGCATAGGGAATTTTCGCCATGTCCTCTATCTCTTGAGGATCAGTTGGAGACTGTTCCTTAGATAGACGAATACCATATCTAGAAGGCATGTTTGCCCCATTGGTGTTGTTCATGGAGAATCTCTCTAAGACTTTGTCTATGTAGGTTGTTTGAGAGAGAGCAAGAGATCTGTTCTTCTGGTTTCTAATAATCTGAATACCAAGAACATAGGCTGCTTCACCCAAATCTTTCATATCGAAATGAGTGTTGAGCCATTCCTTGATTTGAGTCATTTTCTTGACATTGTTTCTAATTATCAAAATGTCATCAACATAAAGGACCAGGAATGCTACTACTTGGTCTTCCTTGAGTTGGTAAACACAAGGTTCATCTTCATTTTGAAGAAAGCCGTAGGTCTTGATGATTTCATCAAACCTTTTTTTCAATGAGCGAGAAGCTTGCTTAAGTCCATAGATAGACTTATTTAATTTGCAAAATTTCTTTTCCTCCCCAGGAAGAACATAACCTTCTGGTTGCTCCATATAGATGGTTTCTTCAAGTACCCCATTAAGGACGGCAGTCTTGACATCCATTTGCCAGATTTCATAATCGAAAGCAGCAGCTATGGAGAGAAGAATTTGGATGGATTTGAGCATGGCAACAGGACTAAGAGTTTCCTCGTAGTCCACGCCTTCTCTTAGAGTATAACCCTTGGCTACAAGTCTAGCTTTAAAAGTTTCGACTTCGCCTCCAGCTCCTCTTTTCTTCTTGTAAACCCACTTGCATCCTATCGGATGATAGTCGTCAGGTGCGTCTACATATACCCAAACTTTGTTCTTTTTCATGGAATCCATTTCTGAATCCATGCCCGCCGACCATCATGTCTGTTGCGGATGAGCCATTTCCTGTTTATAGGTTAATGGATCGTCTTCAATACCGTCACCTACGACCATATTGATTTCACCATCCAAGCCATAACGAGCAGGTTTTGTTGAAACCCTCCCACTACGACGAGGTGCGGTGATCTTCTGAACAGAAACTTTAGTAGTAGATTTCTCAGTTTGTTCAACTGAGGGAGTAGGATTGTCTTCTTCACGAGTGGAAGAGGACGGAACATTGGAAGGACTTTTAATATCCGCTAACTCCGAAAGGGTATTTTTGTAATTTTATTTAGCTGAGAGTAATTTTTTTTATTTATTTTATTTTACATATTTATAGATTTAAATATGTATGGGATTATTTTTATGATGATATAATATTTGATTTTATTGGCATGTGCATAATGCCTAATAGATATATATGTCTGGATATTGTTATATGGGTATATTATTATTATTATTATTATTATTATTATTATTATTATTATTATTATTAACATTATTATTATTATTATTATTATTATTATACGTATTATTATTATTATTATTATTATTATTATTATTATTATTATTATTATTATTATTATTATTATTATTAACTGTATATACGAGCTTACATATACACACACGAACCGAACGCCTATTTTGGTGGAATGGGAATCGTTCCACTTCGGTTCAAAGCGATATTTTGCTTGGGTTTAAACACGATAGAAATTAGGTTTTAAGCTCTATTTTCGTACACCCAAAACAGAGAACCAACGAGAGAGAGAGAGAGAGAGAGAGAGAGAGAGAGAGAGAGAGAGAGAGCACGTATACGGCGTATACGATACCGAAAATTTTTGTTTCTTCAAGCGGAGTGAAACCTGGGTGAACGTGGGGGTTTGGGATCATTTATATATAAGGAAGCTTTTTAACGTGGTATAAGGGGCGGAAGTTGTCGTTTTAAGATTCGCCATTTTTGAAGCTTCAAAGGTGCGGCTTAGTTACGAACTCGAATTCGAACGTGTTTAAGCTTGTTCTTGGGTCAAGGGAGGTTATATTTGAGTGCATGGGACCCTAAGGATTGTTTTTGACGTAAGAAAACGAAACTTTAACGTCCAAAACGAAAATCCAAAATTTTGACTCCATTAAAGACGGTACACCGCCAACGAAGAAGACGACCCCAATCTGCCTTCTCGGACAACTTTTCTTGATTGTTTTGAGGTCCTGAGCACTATGGAGAGCTTCCCCAATCGAAAGGATGCTTCAAGAGCAATCGGAGACAAAGTTACACTTTACCGGCGATGAAACCGACGAGAACGCCGGCGACCGCGTTCTGACCGTTTCTGAGGTGTTTTTCTTAGATATTTTTGTATATTCTGATTCCTTATTTTATTCTAAGGTGCTTGGTGAAGTTTCATAATTTTCTAAATTTATTTGGAATTATTGTGAATTATTTAGTATAATTCATAGATTAATTATGAAAAATACTTAGGGTGCTCAGAAAAATCTAGATTTATTTTATATGATGGACTATGATCTATAAACTGTCATAAAATTGGTAGATTGAATTTTCAGGTGATTATGTATTTTTCATGAATTATCGATGTTATTTCTTATTTTAATTATGAAAAATACCTAGGTTGCTTAGAAAATTCAAAGAAAATTATTTATGACTTAGTACAGGTTATAAACTGTGTTAGAAGAGTTAGATTTGGTTTTTAATCAATTTTGGTATTTTTCATGAATTTACTTAATTAATGCTTAAGTTAATTATGAAAAATAGATAAGTGTTGTTAAAATAGTAAAATGTATTTTTGTAATACCATTTACTGCCTATGATATCAAAAGGAATAGGTTTTATTATTTATTAGTTGTTGTAGGTATTTATTATAATTATTGGTGATTAATTAACTATTTATTTAGACTTTAATAGGAATAAATAGTATTTTAGTAAATTTTACGTAAAAATGTGTTGTATGAATTCATGTTTTACGTTAAGAATGTTTGTTTGAGTCCATGCAATATGTTTGTGTGAATCAAAATAATAAATGCTTATGTATGGTGTGTCATGCAAGTGAAATGGACCTATGTGTTACGTATTTTTACGTAAGTTTCTGTATGAGTTTAGAGATTCATACTTGAATGTATTTTGAGTGTATTGTTGTGTTAATGAATGTTTAGGATCTTGTTCTCAACAAGGAAATTCGTTGAGGTGCTCGAGGTAGCAAGTGTGGTCTTAGCAACTGAGGTAAGAAGAGTAGACATCTGTACACAGGGTGTATGTTATGCATACAACTTGGGTTGGTTTGTTATTTAATTTGATTGTGTTATGATTTCCTTATATTTTGTGAGCATCGTTAGCATAAGAATAATATTAGGGTCTTGCTGCTTGTGTGAGCATAACACTTGCAGGTTATAACATTATCATGGGTGAGTACAACTTATGGTAATTAATTGCCCTGTTGGATGCCAAGTGTGAGAATAACACAAGACAGGGTAGGTTACCTCATGTCTGATCAACATGAGAGAATAGTTGATTATCGTATGTGAGTATAATGTGCGGTATGAGACTTGATGTGTGCATGTGAGAACAACATGCATTGTGGACATATTTATGGAATGTGAATTACTGTTGATTAATATTAAAGAGCAAATTATGTCAAGTAACTAGTTAGGAGGGTTATGTCCTACATAGCTCTTCTTACTGGGCGTTAGCTCACGGGTACTCTGTGTGCAAATAAGGGTAAGGCTAAGCAGTGAGAATGAAGAGCTCGAGGCGTGGACCGCATGTTAGGGGGCTGGCACAGTATTTTGCTTTTAATGTTTTTTTTTAACTGCTAAACATTTTGGAACTATTATTTTGACTTAACTAGTTCTTATTTAAGTTTACAGTACTAAAATAATTTTGTTTTAAACAATGAGATCTCATGCTTGGATATTTTTCAATAAAGAAGTATTTGTTTGTCTTTATCTTATTAAATTGTTTTATACGGACTATCTTATGTGACATCTCGGGAAATCGGGGTGTTACAGTATGGTATCAGAGCAATACGGTCATAAAGAATGTGGTTAGCCCTAACATGTAAAGTTCACCGCCATGAGACGAGCTCGACTCACTATACTGTAAGTGGTTATTACTTATAATTAAGTTGCCTTAAATTTCTGCATGCGAGAGGGTAACATTATTTTCATGTAAAATTGATGATCAAAATGATCTTGATGTGTATTGGTTTATGTGGTCAGGAGTTTAGAAATTCCTCCTAGAAGGTCAGTTAGAGTGGGTCGAGGTCGAGGTCGAGGCCAAGGCCAAGGCCGAGATGATGGAGGGATCAATGAACCACCTCAAGCACCACAGGGATGGGAAGAGCGCATTGCCGCACTGGAAGGAATCATTCATAGGCAGGATGAAGAACTTCGTCAGCTGAGACGTCAACCGGAGCCACCAGTCCAAATAAGGCAGGATGCAGAAAATAGAGACCCACCAGCTGCAGTGGTATATCCTGCTACAAAGGCTAGACATGAGTTGTTAGCAGAGAGATTTCGGAAACAACACGCACCTGAGTTTGAGGGAGGCATAGACCCGGTAGTGGCTGAGGAGTGGATAAGTCGCATAGAAAGCATTTTGCAGATGCTAAGGGTGGATGGGAATGACCGAGTGAAGTGTGCATCTTACATGCTGAGGAAAGATGCTCGTATCTGGTGGGAGGTGGTGGAACAAACAAAGAATGTAGATACCATGAACTGGGACGATTTCAAAAGGGTCTTTAATGAGAAGTATTATAACTCAAATAGCTTCTAGCAAGAAAGGTCGATGAATTTACTGGGTTAGTCCAAGGGAGTCTTACTGTGACTGAGTATGCACAAAAATTTGATAGATTGGCGAAATTTGCTCCAGATCTGTTACCTACTGATAGAGTGCGAGCACATCGATTTGTGGAGGGCTTGAAACCAATGGTTGGTCGAGATGTGGAAATTGTGTCAAGGGGTCAATTCAGTTATGCTCAAGTTGTCGAAATGGCTCTTACGGCTGAGCGGAGTGAAAACAAAATTTGGAAGGAAAATGCTGCCAGGAGAGAATCTAAGAAAGGTGGAGCCAATTCTAATGACCACAAGAAACGGGGACAGGACCAGTCCGGGCAGCCAAGTCAAGACAAGAGGTACAAAAGTGATAACGACCAACAATTTAATGGCGGCGATGGGGCGAAACATTCCAGAATGCCCTAAATGTACCAAACGTCATCTCGGCGAGTGTCGCGCAAAAGCATGCTACAAATGTGGAAAAGAAGGACACATCAAACGCAATTGCCCACTGTGGGGACGGACGGGAACAGAGCGAGAACCCAAGAAAGATGACAAGTATGTTCCGGCTAGAGTTTTTGCCATCACTCAAGCGGCCGAGGCCAGTCCTTCGGTTGTATCAGGTCAGATTCCTATGGCCAACACCACTTGTAAAGTTTTGTTTGATTCTGGTGCAACTCATTCCTTTATTGCTAGCACAATTGTAAATCATATAAATGCACCGAGTGAATTAATTACTGTGGGGTTTGGGACCATGTTACCATCTGGGGAGGTTGTAATCTCTAGAAGTTGGCTTAGGGGTATACTTGTCAGGATAGATGGTAGAGAATTATTTGTAGACCTGATTGTATTAGATTTATTTGATTTTGATGTAATCTTGGGCATGGATTTTCTTACCAAATATGGAGCATCAATTGACTACAAGCAAAAGAAAGTTGTTTTCACACCAGAAGATGGAGAGACTTTCGAGTTCAGGGGGGTAGGAAAGAAACCCCGCACTCCTATTATTTCGGCAATGAAGGTTGGGCAACTATTGCAGCGTGGGTGCTTAGGGTATCTAGTTAATGTGGTTGATGACACCAAGAAAATTGAAAGAAAGCCGGAGGAAACACGGGTAGTTGCTGAGTTTCTTGATGTATTTCCAGAGGAGTTACCCGGGTTACCACCACACAGAGAAATCGAATTTGTGATAGAATTAGTGCCCGGAACAGCACCAGTTTCCCACGCACCATATACGATGGCACCATCTGAATTGAAAGAACTCAAAATACAGTTGGAAGAATTGCTTAAGTTAGGGTTTATCAGACCTAGCTACTCTCCGTGGGGCGCACCAGTTCTATTTGTTAAAAAGAAAGACGGCACTATGAGAATGTGCATAGATTACCGAGAACTGAACAAGGTGACTATAAAGAATCGGTACCCATTACCGAGGATTGACGACTTGTTTGACCAGCTTCAAGGGAAAAAGGTATTTTCTAAGATTGATCTTCGTTCAGGATACCATCAGCTAAGAATCAAAAATGAAGACATACCGAAGACAGCCTTCAGAACGAGATACGGGCATTACGAGTTCATGGTGATGTCATTTGGACTTACAAATGCCCCAGCAGCTTTTATGGACCACATGAACCGAGTCTTCAAGGAATATCTGGATCAGTTTGTCATTGTATTCATAGATGATATACTGATTTATTCTAAGACAGAGGAGGAACATGAGGAGCACTTACGCTTGACCTTACAGTGACTGAGAGAACATCAATTGTATGCCAAGTACAAAAAATGTGAGTTCTGGTTGTCCGAGGTTGCATTTTTGGGCCACATTGTCACTAACGGGGGAATAAAAGTAGATCCTGCTAAGGTTGCTGCAGTGAAAGAATGGCCTAGACCAAAGACCGCCTCAGAGGTTCGAAGCTTTTTGGGTTTAGCAGGCTATTATAGAAGGTTTGTTGAGGGGTTCTCAAAGATAGCCACACCCTTAACAGAATTAACTAGGAAGAATCTAAAATTTTCCTGGTCAGACAAGTGTGAGCAAAGCTTCCAAGAGTTGAAGAATAGACTTATTTCAGCACCAATCCTCAGTTTACCAACAGAAGAGGGACAATTTGCGGTATATTGTGACGCATCTAAACAAGGGTTGGGTTGTGTTCTAATGCAAGAAGGGGAAGGTAATTGCTTACGCTTCAAGGCAATTAAAAGAATACGAACAGAGATACCCGACACATGACCTAGAGTTAGCCGCAGTGGTTTTTGCACTAAAAATTTGGCGTCATTATCTCTATGGAGTGAAATGTGAAATCTACACCGATCATAAGAGTTTAAAGTACTTTTTCACCCAGAGGGAGTTAAACATGAGGCAGAGAAGATGGTTGGAGTTGGTCAAAGACTACGACTGCGAGATAATGTACCATCCCGGTAAAGCCAATGTGGTAGCGGATGCACTCAGCCGTAGAGGTCCCGGACTAGTTTCCACTTTACAAGGAGTATCAAGGGAATTAGTGGAAGACATGGAACGAGCTGGTATAGAGTTTATTACAGGGCAACTTGCAAAGGTCACACTTCAATCCACTTTGTTAGAAAGAATTAAAGAGGGGCAGACGACAGATCAAAAGCTCAGTGAACTAAAGCAAGAAATTTTGAATAGTAACGCCAAAGATTATGAAATATCAGACACGGGATTAATTCGGTTCAAGGGACGAATTTATGTGCCCGATAATGATGAGCTCAAGAAGGGATATTGGTAGAAGCTCATACTACACCTTATTCAGTTCATCCCGGGACCACTAAAATGTACCATGACCTAAAAGCATTGTATTGGTGGCCTGGTATGAAAAAGGATGTAGTTGAATTTGTGGCCAAATGCTTAACATGTCAACAAGTTAAAGCAGAGCATCAAAGACCAGCGGGATTGTTACAACCACTGAAGCTCCCTGAATGGAAGTGGGAAGAGATTTCCATGGATTTTGTGACTGAATTACCTAAGACTACAAAGCAACATGACGCCATTTGGGTAGTCGTCGATAGGTATACAAAATCTGCCCATTTTCTACCAGTACGCATGACTTACTCCATGGACCATTTTGCTGAACTTTATGTGAATGAGATTGTGAGATTACATGGGGCACCGTATTCTATTGTTTGTGATCGAGATGCTCGGTTCACTTCGTCTTTTTGGGAAAGCTTACAGAGAGCAATGGGAACTCGATTGAAGTTCAGCACTGCATATCATCCAGAGACAGATGGTCAGACTGAGAGAACAAATCAGATCTTGGAAGATATGTTGAGGGCATGTATGATAGATTTCCAAGGATCATGGAGCAAATACCTGCCTTTGATTGAATTTTCTTACAACAACAGCTATCAGTCTACTATCGGGGTAGCACCCTATGAGATGTTGTATGGAAGAAAATGCAGGTCTCCACTGCATTGGGATGAGTTGGGAGAGAACAAACTCCTAGGGCCAGATGCAGTTCAGCACACCAACGAAGCTATTCAGAAGATCAGGGCTAGAATGATCACAGCTCAGAGCAGACAGAAATCTTATGCAGACCTAAAGCGGAGGGACATTGAGTTCGAAGTGGGTGATCATGTGTTCCTTCGAGTGACACCACGAAAAGGACTCTCGGTGAAGAGATTTGGTAAGAGAGGGAAACTAAGTCCTAGATATGTTGGTCCATTTCAGATATTGGATAGAGTGGGCAGTGTAGCTTATAGAATAGCTTTACTGCCATCATTATCTGGGGTGCACAATGTATTTCATGTATCTCAACTCCGGAAATATGTGTCAGACCCATCGCGTGTTTTGAGCTATAAAACACTGGGTTTGCAGGAAAATTTGTCCTACAATGAACGTCCGGTAAAGATTCTTGATCAAAAGGATAGGATTTCGAGAAATAAGACAATTACCTTGGTGAAAGTCCTATGGAGAAACAGCGTGGTTGAGGAAGCTACTTGGGTGCTAGAATCTGATATGCGAGAACAATATCCAGAATTATTTGAGTAAAATTTTGGGACAAAATTTTCTTTTAGAGGGGGATAATTGTAATATCCGCTAACTCCGAAAGGGTATTTTTGTAATTTTATTTAGCTGAGAGTAATTTTTTTTATTTATTTTATTTTACATATTTATAGATTTAAATATGTATGGGATTATTTTTATGATGATATAATATTTGATTTTATTAGCATGTGCATAATGCCTAATAGATATATATGTCTGGATATTGTTATATGGGTATATTATTATTATTATTATTATTATTATTATTATTAACATTGTTAACGTATTATTATTATTATTATTATTATTATTATTATTATTATTATTATTATTATTATTATTATTATTATTATTATTATTATTATTATTATTGTTATTATTATTAACTGTATATACGAGCTTATATATACACACACGAACCGAACGCCTATTTTGGTGGAATGGGAATCGTTTCACTTCGGTTGAAAGCGATATTTTGCTTGGGTTTAAAGACGATAGAAATTAGGTTTTAAGCTTTATTTTCGTACACCCAAAACAGAGAACCAACGAGAGAGAGAGAGAGAGAGAGAGAGAGAGAGAGAGAGAGAGAGCACGTATACGGCTTATACGATACCGAAAATTTTCGTTTCTTTAAGCGGAGTGAAACCTGGGTGAACGTGGGGGTTTGGGATCATTTATATACGACCTAAGGAAGCTTTTTAACGTGGTATAAGGGGCGGAAGTCGTCGTTTTAAGATTCGCCATTTTTGAAGCTTCAAAGGTGCGGCTTAGTTACGGACTCGAATTCGAACGTGTTTAAGCTTGTTCTTGGGTCAAGGGAGGTTATATTTGAGTGCATGGGACCCTAAGGAATGTTTTTGACGTAAGAAAACGAAGCTTTAACGTCCAAAACGAAAATCCAAAATTTTGACTCCATTAAAGACGGTACACCGCCAACGAAGAAGACGACCCTAATCTGCCTTCTCGGACCACTTTTCTTGATCGTTTTGAGGTCCTGAGCAATGTGGAGAGCTTCCCCAATCGAAAGGACGCTTCAAGAGCAATCGGAGACAAAGTTACACTTTACCGGCGACGAAACCGACGAGAATGCCGGCGACCGCGTTCTGACCGTTTCTTAGGTGTTTTTCTTAGATATTTTTGTATATTCTGATTCCTTATTTTATTCTAAGGTGCTTGGTGAAGTTTCATAATTTTCTGAATTTATTTGGAATTATTGTGAATTATTTAGTATAATTCATAGATTAATTATGAAAAATACTTAGGGTGCTCAGAAAAATCTAGATTTATTTTATATGATGGACTATGATATATAAACTGTTATAAAATTGGAGATTGAATTTTCAGGCGATTATGTATTTTTCATGAATTATCGATGTTATTTCTTATTTTAATTATGAAAAATACCTAGGTTGCTTAGAAAATTCAAAGAAAATTATTTATGACTTAGTACAGGTTATAAACTGTGTTAGAAGAGTTAGATTCGGTTTTTAATCAATTTTGGTATTTTTCATGAATTTACTTAATTAATGCTTAAGTTAATTATGAAAAATAGATAAGTGTTGTTAAAATAGTAAAATGTATTTTTGTAATACCATTTACTGCCTATGATATCAAAAGGAATAGGTTTTATTATTTATTAGTTGTCGTAGGTATTTATTATAATTATTGGTGATTAATTAACTATTTATTTAGACTTTAATAGGAATAAATAGTATTTTAGTAAATTTTACGTAAAAATGTGTTGTATGAATTCATGTTTTACGTTAAGAATGTTTGTTTGAGTCCATGCAATATGTTTGTGTGAATTAAAATAATAAATGCTTATGTATGGTGTGTCATGCAAGTGAAATGGACCTATGTGTTACGTATTTTTACGTAAGTTTCTGTATGAGTTTAGAGATTCATACTTGAATGTATTTTGAGTGTATTGTTGTGTTAATGAATGTTTAGGATCTTGTTCTCAACAAGGAAATTCGTTGAGGTGCTCGAGGTAGCAAGTGTGGTCTTAGCAACTGAGGTAAGAAGAGTGGACATCTGTACACAGGGTGTATGTTATGCATACAACTTGGGTTGGTTTGTTATTTAATTTGATTGTGTTGTGATTTCCTTATATTTTGTGAGCATCGTTAGCATGAGAATAATATTAGGGTCTTGCTGCTTGTGTGAGCATAACACTTGCAGGTTATAACATTATCATGGGTGAGTACAACTTATGGTAATTAATGTTGGGTTTTATGCCCTAAATAAAACTCATTTCAATATAATTAAATTTACTTATTAATATAGATCAGAAACAACATTTAATGTTGCATGGTTTACATGATTTATTTCATGATTATATGTACATAATGTATAGATTCATCTGAAACCCTTTTCACATACTTGATCCTGTTTATTGTGCCGTCAACACATTGGAAAGTAAACATGACTATGTGAATAAAGTTTCCTAGATTTATCAGACATAGGGTTTTACTGATATGATAATCTACAACAGAGTTTACTTGCATTTGGAGAAGTGCTATGTTCTTTCCAGAGCATTGGTTAAAGTAAAGCTCAGGTTGGATGCATGGAGTATGCATCGGACGGGACCGATATTGAACTTTGACTTAGATTTATTAAACTTACCGTAATATCTATTCAAGTCAATATCGCCTAGTTGATCCTAGATCAAATGTTCTTAATCCTGTTATGATTAGGCTCAATCTCGAGAGGCTATTCGTGTTCTTTGATTTGTTAGTTAAGCCTACTTTTAGGTCAGGGTGATACGTACATTTTGGGAACACGGTAGTGCAATTGAGTGGGAGCGCTAGCATAAACATGGAATCTATAGCTTCTATCTGGCGAATAGTAAGCAAAGGATGATCTCCTTCGAGCTTGACCAAACGAACATAAATGGTGGAGTACTCATTTCACATAAGCTGAAATATCATTTTACGGGGTCAAGTGTTTTAAGGAATAAATACATTGTAGGGTGTAACGGTAATTTAATCCCTTTACAGTGTAGATCATTCATATAGAGGATCATTGATCACATTAGGATTATAACAATGGATAACTAATGATGTGTCTATATGGTAGAATATATAGAGCATTCTATATACTGAGAGTGCAATTCTAAATTCTATGCGTGGATTCAACGAAGAATTAATAAGTTAGTGAATTTTAGTGCTAAATTCTTGATCTACTTATTGGAAGCTCGGTTATATAGACCCATGGTCCCCCCACTAGTTGAGATAATATTGCTTGTAAGACTCATGTAATTGGTTTTGATTAATCAATTATAATTCTCAAATTAGACTATGTCTATTTGTGAATTTTTCACTAAGTAAGGGCGAAATTGTAAAGAAAGAGTTTATAGGGGCATATTTGTTAATTATGATACTTTGTATGGTTCAATTAATAAATATGATAAATGACAATATTATTTAATAATTATTTATAGTTATTAAATAGTTAGAATTGGCATTTAAATGTTTGAATTAGGAAATTGGCATTTTTGAGAAAATTAGATACAAAAGGTGTTAAAATTGCAAAATTGCAAAAAAAAAACAAGGCCCAATCCACTAAGTGTATGGCCGGCCACCTTTGTAGGTATTTTAAATTGATTTTTTCATTATTTTAATGCCATATAATTCAAATATAACCCTAGTGGAATGCTATAAATAGATAGTGAAGGCTTTAGAAAAATAAGACTTTTCTTCTGACACTTTCTGAATCAGAAAAACTAAGCCTTTTCTCTCCCTATCTTTAGCTGCCACTTCTTCTTTCTCTTCTCTCTTGAATTTCGAAAAATCTTAGTGTGAGAGTAGTGCCCACACACAGCAAGTGATACCTCAATCATAGTGAGGAAGATCGTGAAGAAAGATCATCAGCAAAGGAGTTTCAGCATCAAAGATTCAGAGAAAGAGATCCACGTTCAGATATTGATAATGCTCTGCTACAGAAAGGAATCGAGGGCTAGATATCTGAACGGAAGGAGTCATTATATTCCGCTGCACCCAATGTAAGGTTTCCTAAACTTTATATGTGTTTATTTCATCGTTTTAGAAATTTCATATTTAGGATGTTAATAAACATACTTGTGAGTAGATCTAAGATCCTGGTAAAATAATTTCCAACAACTGGCCTCAGAGCCATGGTAATTGATTTACTTGCAAGAAATTTGGACTTTAAAACGATTGTTTGTATGTTCTTTGGATGGTATCATGTTGTATTGAGTGTTATTTGATGATTGATTGATGTTTGTGAAATTTTCGTGAAAAATAATTGCGATTTTATCTCTGGAATTATTTTTATTGGATAGTATGGAAACAATTAAGCAAGTTAGCCTTTTACAGAACTTAATTTGGATTTTATTTGAATTAGTTATGATTTTTTGAAGATTTGAAAAAATCGGGGGTGTGCTGATATTTTCCTGCGATCGCAAATCTGTCCGTACAGTTTCGAATTTTTTTGTTTTTCTTCGATTTTTCATGCTTTTTCATGGAATTAACTTCCAATTTTTTGTATAGTTTTGTATTTATATTATTACTATTCCTAATTCAATTCTAATTATCATTTTGAATTAATTTAATATTTTTTTTTAAATTTAATTCAAGATATTAGTGTAATTTGAATTTGAATAGAATTAGTATCTATCTTCTTGCTTAAAAATCTATCTTATTTTTAAATTTGATTATATCTTCTTTTTTTTTTAAAATTTAAGGTCAGATTTTATAAGATATTTATAAAATCTTTTAAGATATTTTTTAAAATATCTTATCTTTTAAGATATTTTTAATTATATCTTATCTTTTAAGATTTTTTTTAAATTAAATCTTTTTAGATATTTTGACCTTATTTAAATTTAAAATAAGATATTTATAATCATGTAATTTTAAATAGATGTAAGATATTTTGCTAACTTTTAAATTTTGTTATTTTATTTATTTAAATTAAATTTAAAATCTGAAAAGATATTTCATTTATCTTTTCTAATTTTTATTTAATTTTCATTTTTAAAATAACATTTAAAATTTAAAAATAGTTAGCAAATTTTTGAAATGATATTTAGGTTGGTTGAAACCTAATTTTTCAAAATTGTAGGTTTAATTTTAAATTTAATTTTTTTTTAATTTTCGAATTTTTTCAAATTCTTTTAAAATTTTCGAAATTTTTTTATTATTTAATTAATTATTTTCGAAATTATTTATTTAAAATTAAATAAATCCTACTTCCAACTATCCAGCTAACCTTGTTGAAGGAGTATGTGGTTTTAGCTTGTATGTAAGTTTTTAAAACCTATTATTACTTGATTACAAATAGCCATGGTTACCTTTTGCCAGATCTTATGATCTGATGGCTCCCTTGGTCAAGATAATAATTTGTAACAGGTATATTTACAATCTTCTTTCATCTGTGTATGACCTAGCAACATGATAGGACCCATCCAAAGTGTGCCTGTGTGAGCCTATGTGTTTAATTTTATTATAGATGCATATAGGTTAATGTTGCTAAAACAAATTATCATAGTTATTGATAGAATTTATTTAGGCCCATTTAGTTTTTGGGCCTATTCAATTAATAACAGTTGTTCTTATTAAGGTTAAATTCCTCTCTTTTAGGCCTTGTGTGAGAGTTGGGAGCCATAGAAGTGGGTACGACATACTGAACCCAGCACCCCCTCACATGAACCACCCCAATTGTGAAGGCCCATTTGCCTGATTTGAATAACTGTACTAGGTTAATTAAACTAGTTTAACCTAATAAAATTGATTAGCAACATAATTAATTTCATTTATTTTGAAATTAATTTAGAAAATCATAGTTTAAAGAATTTTATATTCTAAGCTAAACTATATGTATTTTCTTGTGTTTAATTAAATATAGAATTATAACCATCTAGATTCTTTCTGGAACTTAATTTAAATTTTTCATTAAATATTCCTATTTAAGTTGATATTTAGTTATCTTCAACTAACCAACTTAAATCTGAATATCTTTTGAATTCAAAAATTCAAAATTAAGTTGAGGAATTTTAGGCATTGGTTATTAAGATTCTTTAGATATTTTTTAAGTTAATATCTTTTCGAATATTAACTTAAAATGGAATATTTTCAAATTAAGTGGTTACAACTTAATTTTTGATATTTAATTAAATTTAAATTTGAAAAATATTTAAGTTCTAGATTTTTTCTAATACAACTTAAATTAGATATTTTTTCAAATTTTGTGGAAAAGATACTTAGTCAAATAAGCTATTTTCTAGATAGTTATTTCTAGACTACTTATTATTTCTAATATTAAATAGAAAAATATTATAAATTGTGAAATTAATTATTTAATTAATTTTGGTACAATTTATTTTAAGTATATTTTTCCTAGTATTAAACTAGAAATTAATAATTAAGCCTTCTCTACACTTAATTATTTATTTCTTGAATTTAATCCATTTAATTAATTTGAAAATTAAATATCTAAGTTGATTTTTACCATCATACTTAAATATTTCTTTTTCATGACATTTAATTAAATAGAAAATTATTTTTAGTTGAAATTTATTTTTTCAACTAAATTTAAATAATTTTCAAAATATATTTTTTCTTTATTTTATTAATCAATTTTCGAAATTGCATTTCTTAAATGCTAGAATTTCGAATTTTATCTTGAAAAATAGATTAAGTTGTAAATTAATTATTTATTTTAATTAATTCTTGGATCAACTTAAATCAATGATTTTTTCAATTATTGATTAATTTAAAATAAATTGAATTAAAGTATATTATTAGAAATTGAATTAATTAGTCAAAGGAAAATCTAGATAGGTGATATTTTTGCTTGAAGTATTTTTCTAGTGTATTTAATTAAATAGAAAATTAATATTTAAGTTGATTTTCATCATCATACTTAAATATTTAAATTTTTCTTATATATTTAATTAAATAGGAAAATTATATTTTTTTGTTGTAAATTAATTTTATTAATTAATTTTGGGCCAACATTAAATTAGAATAATTTTTCCAGGATTTATTTTTTATTTTAATATGCATTTTTCGAAAATTGTATTCTTATATATACTTTAATTTTTCGAAATGCAATACATATTTATAGAAAATTAAATTTGAGTTGTAAATTAATTTAAATTAATTTTGTAACAACTTAAATTGAATATTTTTCTAAATATTTATTGGAAATTATTACTAAGATGGAAATAATTCATATTATTTCATATCCATCTAAGTAAAATTTATAAATATTAAATTAAAATTTATATTTAGAATTTTTCATTCTAAATTGGAAATTTTAATTAAATAAATATATATTTTAAATAAATAGAATAAATAAAGAGAATAAAAGAAAATACAACTCTTTTTAAATAATGAGCTTTATTATCAAGAGACATTCGATCTCCATTGTGGGTTTTACACCGCGTTTGTTTTAGTGAGTAATCCTCCCTAATGAAGGAACGTTCATTAGCAATTTCGCACTGTTTAACCTCGCATGATAAGTAGTTTGTAAGTGTTTTGTATGGTATGGATCACCCTAATGGTGGCGACCATACTTGACTTGCAAATTATGAAACAATGGTGGAAGCTCATAAGATAGAATTGCCTTGACTCTCGCCTAAACGGGACAACGCTGAATTCCAATCTTGATTGAATAAAAGGTTGCTAGAATGTTTAACATTTTAGACGAGCTGACAACTCTATTCAATGAATGGTAGCTTTGACTCTCGCCTAAACGGGACACTGATATCAGTTTGTTGAAAACCTTGGAAATTATTTAGGATTGTATGTTTTAGTATTTTCACTTGTCATTCCTACTTGCTATATGCTTATAATTTCTGAATTGTGTATGAATTTATATTGAACCATGTTATTTTCTGTTATTAAGTTGTAGTTTAATTTCGAATCTTCATTGTTGGTCTAACTTGGCTTGTTTATCTAATGAGATAAATCCCTAGTGGATTTTCACCATTAGACATACATAATAGTGTTAGATCTCGAAAGATAAATATTGTATATGCGACATCTAGTTGTTCTTCAATAGATGACACCTTAGACTAGTATTTTTACAATATGAAACAAGAAGATTATATAAATAAGATTACTTTGACTTTCGCTAATCGAAGCATCGTTGGATTCTTATTTTAAACAAAATTATCCTAATTCCTCTTAGCTTATTCATTTCGAATTAGCTTTAAAAACATATCATTGGATGAATGGTCTATAAATCATTTCATGTCATTATATTTTCTCTTAAGAAATTAAATGACGCATATGATTATAATCCCGAAATTCTATTCCCAATTGATATAAATCCTCAATCTTAGAAATCTCCTACTTGTATGGGCAAATCTGACTTAGAGTTTGTATTAGTAGTGGTGGTCCAAGAAAGAATTACTCATTATATTTGGTTGAATTTAAGTCTTTGACTTTAATTTTAGAATCCAAACAGAAATTTTCTTATATTTCTAATTCCAGATACAATACAGTTACACTTTCTCAAGTGTTTAATATCCATCTTTTATTAATGGATTCAAACTGTATGGAATATGAGTTAGGTATTCTGTGACCAGGATCCACTTGCAGTATTCTAAGAACTCTTTGATGTAACTAAACCTATGTCATCAATAGACACTACCATTTTTTTTAATCTATGGCATTTGTATCTTGTTCATAGTGGATTTGACAAGATCAATCTCTGCAAAGAGTTAATATGTCTATATCCACTGAAAGTAAGTTCATCTCATTCGCAGAAGGATGTACATTCAGGGGTGGATATGAGTTTTTCGTTGTATTCTTAAAACGATCACTCTAGATTATACCTTATGCAAAGAAATTTGAAATGTATGAAAAATTTCATTAATTTCTAGCAACGGTTAAAGCCATTAAGGTAAGTGGTTAAAGATCTTGCGAACTGATAGGGGTGGAGAAATAGTTAGTAGATATGCAGTTCAAAGATCATTAAATTGATTTTTGAATTATATCCAAACTTACCTCCCCAGAAATTTCGAGTTGAATGTTGATGATTAGTTACTAGTCGTTGCCTAATTCCTTCTATGGTAATACAATTTCAGAATGATGTAATGGTTGTATACTTAATGTAAATCATTACTAGATTCATGGATGACCTAATCAAAATCTTAAGAAAAGCTAGAACTGTTAACCATGGTTTCTTAGCTATTCTAAGTGATTAGGGGTGGACCATCCCATTGTCAATAGATAAGAAAGTGTTTGTTCAAACAAATACTACTTTTCTAAGAAAATGACTAAGTCTGAAAAACAAGTAGCAAATAAAGGAGATATTTAATTCTTGATTCCAAAAGTGTTCTATCATCTTATATAACATATGATGATCTCACTGCCTCTGTTGTCTTGTCACAACCGAAGAGATCAATACCATTTAGTTTTCTTAGACATAATTCACGGTGTCTTGTCGTAGTGGGAGAGTTTCTAGGAACTCACCTTCTTATGACTTGGGAGACACTAGTGATTAAAATCCATTGTGAGTTTAAACAAGTAATGGATTGTCAAGATAAGAAACTAAGAAGAAAGCCAATAGAACTATGGTTTAATCCATTCACATGGAGTAACCTAAAGTTTTCTATTACAAGGACATAAAAGGAAATTTTCGTTTATAAGTCCATTCAATGGACTTAACAAAACTTCCTGTTCCTAGTATTATAGGTTTGAGTTTATCTAGACCTATGGCTTGTGGTATACCTGGTAATTACTTACTCCAATGCAAGCAGCTTACTTTAGTAAGATGCTGAAGCATTTTCTTTTGAATGGAAATCTATAGAAGCTTCACAACTTCTTAGGCATAGATTTTATTTATCTAAGGAAAAGTCTCTACTATTCCAGAAAAGATAAAGCCATGAAAGAATTTCTTAAATCAACAGTGAGAGGTCTTAGATATGCTTTTGTATGCCTTAGACCAGACACCTGCTGTTGAGTGGGAGTAATGAGTAGGTATCAGATTAATCCAGGAGAAGAACATTGGAAGATAATCAAGTAAATCTTAAGATAAAGAAGAGGAACTATATGTTAGTCTATAAGGGTGTGTTTAAAACTCTTAGACTACACCATATCAGATTTCGAAATTTGCCTTTGTGCTAGAAAATCTTTCTGATAAGATGGTGATTACTCTGGGGGTGGAATAGTGATTTTGGAGAAGTGTAAAAACCTATCTGAAGTCTCTAGGTCTACCAGAGAGGGACTGAATGTTAAAGCTGCAGGAAAGGTACTTATTCAGTCTAAGGAAAGTTCTATACATCTTTGGCACCATTCCAAATTGCCTTAAACTACTAGTGTTAATTTCCTGATTAACCAAAAGTAGTTGCCAAAGGTATAGAATCCAGTATCCCAAGAGAGTAGACATATAGAGAGGAATTTCACATTATCAATGATTTTGTGATTAAGGAAGAGTAATGGTGGAGAAAAGGTTGTGGTTAATTCAACCTTTCAGATCCTATTACGAGGAGTTTACTACTACTACACTTGATTTGTATATCAAGGTGTTGAGATTATTTGAAACGCACTTTTTGTTTTATATTAGTGCAAGTGGGAGTTTGTTGGGTTTTATGCCCTAAATAAAACTCATTTCAATATAATCAGATTTACTTATTAATATAGATCAGAAACAACATTTAATGTTGCATGGTTTACATGATTTAATTCATGATTATATGTACATAATGTATAGATTCATCTGAAACCCTTTTCACATACTTGATCCTGTTTATTGTGCCGTCAACACATTGGAAAGTAAACATGACTATGTGAATAAAGTTTCCTAGATTTATCAGACATAGGGTTTTACTGATATGATAATCTACAACAGAGTTTACTTGCATTTGGAGAAGTGCTATGTTCTTTCCAGAGCATTGGTTAAAGTAAAGCTCAGGTTGGATGCATGGAGTATGCATCGGAAGGGACCGATATTGAACTTTGACTTAGATTTATTAAACTTACCGTAATATCTATTCAAGTCAATATCGCCTAGTTGATCCTAGATCAAATGTTCTTAATCCTGTTATGATTAGGCTCAATCTCGAGAGGCTATTCGTGTTCTTTGATTTGTTAGTTAAGCCTACTTTTAGGTCAGGGTGATACGTACATTTTGGGAACACGGTAGTGCAATTGAGTGGGAGCGCTAGCATAAACATGGAATCTATAGCTTCTATCTGGCGAATAGTAAGCAAAGGATGATCTCCTTCGAGCTTGACCAAACGAACATAAATGGTGGAGTACTCATTTCACATAAGCTGAAATATCATTTATACGGGGTCAAGTGTTTTAAGGAATAAATACATTGTAGGGTGTAACGGTAATTTAATCCCTTTACAGTGTAGATCATTCATATAGAGGATCATTGATCACATTAGGATTATAACAATGGATAACTAATGATGTGTCTATATGGTAGAACATATAGAGCATTCTATATACTGAGAGTGCAATTCTAAGTTCTATGCGTGGATTCAACGAAGAATTAATAAGTTAGTGAATTTTAGTGCTAAATTCTTGATCTACTTATAGGAAGCTCGGTTACATAGACCCATGGTCCCCCCACTAGTTGAGATAATATTGCTTGTAAGACTCATGTAATTGGTTTTGATTAATCAATTATAATTCTCAAATTAGACTATGTCTATTTGTAAATTTTTCACTAAGTAAGGGCGAAATTGTAAAGAAAGAGTTTATAGGGGCATATTTGTTAATTATGATACTTTGTATGGTTCAATTAATAAATATGATAAATGATAATATTATTTAATAATTATTTATAGTTATTAAATAGTTAGAATTGGCATTTAAATGTTTGAATTAGGAAATTGGCATTTTTGAGAAAATCAGATACAAAAGGTGTTAAAATTGCAAAATTGCAAAAAAAAAAAAAACAAGGCCCAATCCACTAAGTATATGGCCGGCCACCTTTGTAGGTATTTTAAATTGATTTTTTCATTATTTTAATGCCATATAATTCAAATCTAACCCTAGTGGAATGCTATAAATAGATAGTGAAGGCTTCAGAAAAATAAGACTTTTCTTCTAACACTTTCTGAATCAGAAAAACTGAGCCTTTTCTCTCCCTATCTTTAGCTGCCACTTCTTCTTTCTCTTCTCTCTTGAATTTCGAAAAATCTTAGTGTGAGAGTAGTGCCCACACACAGCAAGTGATACCTCAATCATAGTGAGGAAGATCGTGAAGAAAGATCATCAGCAAAGGAGTTTCAGCATCAAAGATTCAGAGAAAGAGATCCAGGTTCAGATATTGATAATGCTCTGCTACAGAAAGGAATCAAGGGCTAGATATCTGAACGGAAGGAGTCATTATATTCCGCTGCACCCAATGTAAGGTTTCCTAAACTTTATATGTGTTTATTTCATCGTTTTAGAAAGTTCATATTTAGGATGTTAATAAACATACTTGTGAGTAGATCTAAGATCCTGGTAAAATAATTTCCAACAATTAATTGCCCTGTTGGATGCCAAGTGTGAGAATAACATAAGGCAGGGTAGGTTACCTCATGTCTGATCAACATGAGAGAATAGTTGATTATCGTATGTGAGTATAATGTGCGGTATGAGACTTGATGTGTACAACATGCGCATGTGAGAACAACATGCGTTGTGGACATATTTATGGAATGTGAATTACTGTTGATTAATATTAAAGAGCAAATTATGTCAAGTAACTAGTTAGGAGGGTTATGTCCTACATAGCTCTTCTTACTGGGCATTAGCTCACGGGTACTCTGTGTGCAGGTAAGGGTAAGGCTAAGCAGTGAGAATGAAGAGCTCGAGGCGTGGACCGCATGTTAGGGGGCTGGCACAGTATTTTGCTTTTAATGTTTTTTTTTTAACTGCTAAACATTTTTGAACTATTATTTTGACTTAACTAGTTCTTATTTAAGTTTACAGTACTAAAAGAATTTTGTTTTAAACAATGAGATCTCATGCTTGGATATTTTTCAATAAAGAAGTATTTGTTTGTCTTTATCTTATTAAATTATTTTATACGGACTATCCTATGTGACATCTCGGGAAATCGGGGTGTTACAGGACTTATATCTGATAGCAATTCCTCTAGAACAACTTTACTTTTCGGTTTGTAGTCTTTAATATAGTTCTCTTCAAGGAAAGTAGCATTTGTAGAAACAAACACTTTGTTATCCTTGTGACTATAAAATAGTCCACCCCTAGTCTCTTTAGAATTTCCGACAAACATGCATACTTCGGTACGTGATTCAAGTTTGCCTTCTTTCTTTCTTAAGACATGAGCAAGGCACCCCCAAATTCTGTAATGGCGTAAACTAGGTGTACGACCATTCCAAAGTTCGACGGGTGTCTTAGGGACTGCTTTAGATAGAACAACATGATGTCATTTGCCATCAGTATAGCATATCCCCAGAAGGATGTAGACAGAGTTGAATAACTCTGCATAGACCTAACCGTTTCCAAAAGAGTGCGATTTCTTCTTTCTGCAACTCCATTTTTTTGTGGAGTGCCTGGGGCAGTGTATTGGGATTCAATTCCAAGTTCAATTTAAATGATCTTTGAACTGCATATCCATATATTCTCCACCCCTATCAGTTCGCAAGATCTTTAATGATTTACCTAATTAGTTTTGGGCCAAAGCATGAAACTCCTGAAACTTTTCAAACGTTTCAGATTTCTTTTGCATTAGGTAAAGAAAACTATATCTAGAGAAATCGTCAATGAAAGTGACAAAATACTCATAACCACCTCGGGCTTTGACATTCAAAGGTCCGCAGACATCGGAATGCACTGACCCTAGAGGGATTTTGGCACGCTCTCCCTTTGCAGAGAAAGAACGTTTAGTCATTTTTCCTTCTAGGCAAGACTCGCATACTGGCAGTTCACCTAAGACGACATTTTTCAATGGACTGCCTTTCGTTAGCCTATTGAGTCTATCAAAGCCTATATGACCTAAACGTAAATGCCATAGATAAGTTTAATCATCATTATCAATCTCTTTTCTTTTGAGGTTTCTAGGTTTATCTACATTGAAAAGTTCACTATTAAGTGAGATTTGTGTATTCGGTCTTAAAACATAAAGCCCTTGTTCCATTGTAGCAACACATATTTGAAATCCATTACGAGAAATTGAACAATTTGTACTCGAAAAATTCAATATATAAGATTGTGTTTGCAAACATGAGACACTAATCAAGTTTCTACTAAAGTTTGGAATAAATAAAACATTTTCTAAAATTAAAAATCTTTGTTGAAACTTGATGCGGGCTTTTCCTCTAGCTTTGACCGACACTAATTCGCCATTGCCAACTTTAAGCTTTAACTCTCCTGGAAGCAGACTTTCCCAAGTTTCAAGCAACTCCAGTGAAGAACATACATGGTTAGTAGACCCAGAATCAACAATCCAGACGGATTTGTCGTTCTCTAAAACACATGATTCAAAGACAAAAGCATTACCTTCGTTTGAATTGTTTAGAAGCCTGGGACATTGTTCTTCTTGATGTCCCTTTCCATTACCATTCGAACATAGAAGATTATGTCTGATAATTGTACTTGAAGAAGCAGCTTTGCTAGATCCTTCATACCTAGTCCTTTTCCTCTGATTATGAATTGCAAACCCAGGGGAACCCATTGCAATCAGATTCCGTTCATGGGCTCGTAATTCTGCTTCGAGCTTGTCCATGTCGGAGGAGTTGGAATTGTTGATCATGTAAGAGATAACAAATTCATTATACTCAGGAGGAAGACTATTAAGGATGAGTTGGACCCAGTGTTCTCTTGATAAATCAATTCCTAGTAGATTTGCCTTTTGGAACTTCAGATTCATCATCAACAGGTGCGAATTTATGCAACTACCAGGATGCATTTTCACATTATAGAGTTCTTTTGCTAAGATATTAACTAGGAGAGGATCGGGGTGAGGGTTATTCATAATGACACTACAACACATCAATAAAACAGAAGTAAGGTTTTGGTTCATAAATTCATACACAGTTCAGAAAATAACAAATAATCACATATGTTATAGAAATACTAAATCTAACATAGTTTATTTTTCAAGGTTTTTCAACAAACTGATACAGTGTCCCGTTTAGGCGAGAGTCAAAGCATCATCCATTGAATAGAGTTGTCAGCTCATCTAAAATGATAACCATTCTAGCAACCTTTTATTCGATCAAGATTGGAATTCAGCGTTGTCCCGTTTAGGCGAGAGTCAAGGCAATTCTATCTTATGAGCTTCCGCTATTATTTCATAATTTGCAAGTCAAGTATGGTCGCCACCATTAGGGCGATCCATACCATACAAAACACTTACAAACTACTTATCTTTCGAGATTAAACGGTGCGAAATTGCTAATAAACGTTTCTCCATTAGGGAGGATTACTCACTAAAACAAACGCGGTGTAAAACCAACAATGGAGATCGAATGTCTCTTGATTAAAAGCTCATTATTTTAAAAAAAAAATATATGTATTTTGTATAATCATTTTATTCGATATTATAATAATGAAAAATTACAAATTAAAGTTAGTTTAAATAAAAAAATCAACTTTAATTAATTTTCAATTATTATTTAATTCGAAAAATAAATTCGAATAAATATCAAACAAGTTCGATAATATAAAAATGAAAAATTACAAATCAAAGTTAGTTTAAATAAAAAATCAACTTTAATTAAATTTCAATTATTAATTAAATTCGAAAAATAAATTTGAATATTAAATGGAACAAATTTGAAAATATCTTGTTTAAGTTGTTTTAGAAGAATCTAAAAAATCAACTTAAATATCTTTCAAATCAGATTTAATTAATTTAAAATTAAGTTGTAACCACTTAATTTGAAAATATTCCATTTTAAGTTAATATTCGAAAAGATATTAACTTAAAAAAATATCTAAAATATTCCATTTTAAGTTAATATTCCAAAAGATATTAACTTAAAAAATATCTAAAGAATCTTAATAACCAATGCCTAAAATTCCTCAACTTAATTTTGAAATTTTAAATTCAAAAGATATTTAGATTTAAGTTTGTTAGTTGTAGATAACTAAATATCAACTTTAATAGGAATATTTAATGAAAAATTTAAATTAAGCTTCAGAAGAATCTAGATGGTTATAATTCTATATTTAATTAAATACAAGAAAATACATATAGTTTAGCTTAGAATATAAAATTCTTTAAACTATGGTTTTCTTAAATTAATTTCAAAATAAATGAAATTAATTATGTGCTAATCAATTTTATTAGGTTAAACTAATGTAATTAACCTAGTATAGTTATTCAAATCAGGCAAATGGGCATTCACAATTGGGGTGGTTCATGTGAGGGGGTGCTGGGTTCAGTATGTCGTACCCACTACTATGGCTCCCAACTCTCACACAAGGCCCAAAAGTGAGGAATTTAACCTTAAAATGAACAACTGTTATTAATTGAATAGGCCCAAAAACTAAATGGGCCTAAATAAAATCTATCAAGAACTATGACATTTTATTTAGCAACAGCAACCTATATGCATCTATAATGAAATTAAACACATAGGCTCACACAGGCACACTTTGGATGGGTCCTATCATGTTGCTAGGTCATACACAGATGAAAGAAGATTGTCAATATACCTGTTACAAATTATTTACTTGACCAAGGGAGCCATGAGTTAAAATCAGATCATTGGATCTGTCAACAAGTTAACCATGGCTACTTGCAATCAAGCAATAATAGGTTTTAAGAACTTACACACAAGCTAAAACATATACTCCTGCAACAAGGTTAGCTGGATAGGTGGATGTAGGATTTATTTAATTTTAAATTAAATAATTTCGAAAAAATAATTAATTAAATAGAAAAAATATTTTCGAAATTTTTCAAAAAAAATTTGAAAAATTCGAAATTAAAAAAAAAATTAAATTTAAAATTAAACCTACAATTTTGAAAAATTAGGTTTCAACCAACCTAAATATCATTTTAAAATTTGCAAACTACTTTTAAAAATTAAATGTTATTTTATAAATAAAAATTAAATAAAAAATTAAAAAAAGATAAATGAATATCTCTTTCAGATTTTAAATATAATTTAAATAAATAAAATAACAAAATTTAAAAGTTAGTAAAATATCTTACATCTATTTAAAATTACATGATTATAGTTATCTTATTTTAAATTTAAATAAGGTCAAATTATTTAAAAAAAAATTAATTTAAAAAATAAAAGTCTGACCTTAAATTTAAAAAATAAGATAAGATATAATCAAATTTAAAAATAAGATAGATAATTAAGCAAAAAAGATAGATATTGACTATTTCAAATTCAAATTACAATAATATCATGAATTAAATTTAAAAAATATCAAATTAATTCATTATGATAATTAGAGTTGAATTAGGAATAGTAAATATATAAATACAGAACTACACAAAAAATCGGAAGTTAAATCCATGAAAAAGCATGAAAAATCGAAGAAAAACGAAAAAATTGCGAGCTGTACGGACAGTATGCATTGCATATTGTCCGCGCGCGCAATTAGGGGTGCATGGGCGAGAGAACTCAGCGCAAGAGGCTGCCAGCAGCCTCTCCGCGCCCGGAGCCCAGGAATTCAGACAAAATCCTTGTCTGTGCGCGTGCTGTCCGAGGGACAAGCCTCGTGCGCGCGCGCGTGTCCCTGTTGCTCAACCCCGATTTTTCTGAAACTTCAAAAAATCATAACTAATTCAAATTAAATCGAAATTGAGTTCTGTAAAAAAGTAACTTGCTTAATTTTTTCCATACTATCCAATAAAAATAATTTCAGCAACATATATTCAATTATTTTTCACGAAAATTCACAAACATCAATCAATCATCGAATAACACTCAATACAACATGATACCATCCAAAACATCAAACAATCGTTTTAAAGTCAAAATTTCTTGCAAGAAAATCAATTACCATGGCTCTGAGGCCAGTTGTTGGAAATTATTTTACCAAGATCTTTGATCTACTCACAAGTATGTTGATTAACACCCTAAATATGAACTTTCTAAAACGATGAAATAAACACGTATAAAGTTTAGGAAACCATACATTCGGAATTAAATGAATCCTTCCCTTCAGATCTCTAACCCTTGTATCCTTTCTGTAGTAGAGTATTATCAAGATCTGAACCTGGATCTCTTTCTCTGAATCTTTGATGCTGAAACTCCTTTGCTGATGATCTTTCTTCACGATCTTCCTCACTATGATTGAGGTATTGCTTGCTGTGTGTGGGCACTAATCTAATCACTAACGGGTTTCGAAATTATCAAGGAAGAAGAGAGAGAGAGGGTGGCGGCCAAGGTAGAGAGAGAAAGGCTCATGTTTTCTGAATCAGAAGTGTAATTTTCCTGAAGCCTTCACTACCTATTTATAGCATTCCACTAGGGTTAGGTTTGAATTATTTGGCATTAAAATAATGAAAATATCAGTTTAAATTACCTTCAAAAGTGGCCGGCCATGGCTTATTGGGTTTGGGCCTTGCTTTTTGCAATTTTGCAGTTTTAACACTTTTGTATCTAATTTTCTCAAAAATGCCAATTTTCTAATTCAACCATTTAAATGCCAATTCTAACTATTTAATAACTATACATAATTATTAAATAATATTGTCATTTATCATATTTATTAATTGAACCATACAAAGTATCATAATTAATAAATATGCCCCTAACAACTCTTTCTTTACAATTTCGCCCTTACATAGTGAAAATTTCACAAATAGACATAGTCTAATTTGAGAATTATAATTGATTAATCAAAACCAATTACATGAGTCTTACAAACAATATTATCTCAACTAGTGCGGGGACCATGGGTCTATATAACCGAGCTTCCAATAAGTAGATCAAGAATTTAGCACTAAAATTCACTAACTTATTAATTCTTCGTTGAATCCACGCATAGAACTTAGAATTGCACTCTCAGTATATAGAATGCTCTATATGTTCCACCATATAGACGCATCATTAGTTATCCATTGTTATAATCCTAATTTGATCAATGATCCTCTATATGAATGATCTACACTGTAAAGGGATTATATTACCGTAACACCCTACTATGTATTTTATCCTTAAAACACTTGACCCCGTATAAATGATATTTCAGCTTATGTGAAATGAGTACTCCACCATTTATGTTCGTTTGGTCAAGCTCGAAGGAGATCATCCTTTGCTTACTATTCGTCAGATAGAAGCTATAGATTCAATGGTTGTACCACATCACGCCCATCATAATTCTTTCCACTCCTCAAGGAAATTGCTTTACATTGCTCTTTTCCTTTTGCCTCACTAGTGCTAGGTGAATTTCCTTGAGCTTGTTTTGCCACTTGAGTAGCCAATTATTCCATTTGAGTTTCTAGAGTTTTAATAGGGGCTCTAGTTTCCATCATGAATTGGAGCAACAAATCAGCTTGGATAGTGGAGCCTCCACTAGGACTTTGTTGTTGCAGCTGTTGTTGGTTTTGTTGGGGCTGGTTTCTCTGCTGGTAGAACCCCTGTTGGTTGTGCCCATAATTATTGTTTTGGGAATAGTTTCCAATGGCTTTTGCTTTATCCATTGGTAAACTGTTCACATCCACCGGACATTCCTCATAGGGGTGAGGACCTCCACATAGCTCACAGACCAACTGAGCTTGTTTTACTTGAACAGCTATCAGTTTTGTCAGGGCCTCTACCTGGGCCGTTAGTTTTGTGATGGCATCCACCTCTAGCACACTAGCTACCTTCTTAGTTTGACTTCTTTCAGTTGACCACTACAGATTATTCAGGGCCATCTCCTCCAACAGATCATAAGCCTCATTTGCACTTTTCCTCATGAATGCTCCACCAGCTGCAGCATCTACGAGTGTTCTGGTGTTACCAACCAACCCATTATAAAAATTGTGAACCAGCATCCACTTCTCGATACCATGGTGAGGACACTTTCTGATTAAATCCTTAAACCTCTCCCAAGACTCATGGAGAGACTCATTCTCTTGTTGACAGAAATTGTTAATCTCTCCTCGCAGCTTAGCAGATTTTGCTGGGGGAAAGAACTTAGACAGAAATTTAGTAGCCAAATCATCCCATGTAGCAATAGAATTGGGTGGTAAGGAGATGAACCAAATTTTGGCTCTTTCTCTGAGTGAGAAAGGAAACAGTCTCAATCGGATGGCGTCATCACTAACCCCATTTACTTTGAAAGTCTGGCACAACTTTGTGAAGTTTGATTGATGCTGATTGGGATCTTCAGAAGGGAGTCCACCAAACTTGACTGAAGACTGCACCATTTGGAGTATGGCAAGCTTGATTTCAAAGTTGTTAGCCTCCACTGTCGGTGGCCTGATACATGACTGAGCCCCTGTGAGAGTAGGGAGAATATAATCTCTCAAGCTACGGCCATTAGCTTGATCTTCAACGGCACCTCCATTATTAGCATTATTAGCGTTTTTAGCCATGATTTCTGGTGTTTCAGCAGTTGCTGAAACTCTTTCTTGCCTCTTGTTCTTTCTGTTTCTCCTACAAGTTTTCTCGATTTCAGGATCAACTGGTAATATGACTGCTTGTCCTTGACGGCGCATACACTTAGGATTCCTGAAATAGAGAAAGAAAATATTGCAAGGAAAAGATTAGTAATTAGCGAGAAAAATAAACCAAAGTAGAAGTTAGTATAATTTTGTGTAATATTAATCTTTATACAATTCCCCGGCAACGGCGCCAAAAACTTGTTGCGAAAATTATTAATTACTACGCAAGTGCACGCAATCAAGTAGTATGCTCACGCAAGTGAGGTCGAACCACAGGGAATTGGATTAATTACTACTAAACTATACTTATAATTCTATTTGGCAAATCAAAAGTATTTATGACTGAAAAAGGAAGAAAGAAATTCAAGAAACTTAAAGAAACAAGTGAATATTAATCAAGATGAGAGAATAGGGAGACCAATCCTGTTGTTAAGTTACCAATGTTAATGTCTGATTGCTATCCTTCTCTTGAAGTGAATGACAGATTATAAATTAACCTAGCTCTTTTCAAATCTTCTAGGTTCTAAATCTCATGCTCTCTAATTAATCTCTTAATTAAACTAACATGAAATCAGCATTAAGCAATAATCTAAATGTCACAAAGGCTATGTAAATACTTTCGTTTCACATCAAAACCTAGACTATCCAATTTTAGCATTCTCAATTCTCACTTTTCAGATTTCGAATTGAGATCATAAAACATGTAAAAGGTGATCAATCTTGCACATGGAAATTAAACACAAATATGAATAGTGTTCACAATCAAGATGGAGGAATGGCAATTATTCATTAACTAGGAAAAACTTAAACAACATTCATCATTCTCCCTAAATAGGAGTTTAGTTCAAAACATCCATAATCAAATCCATAATTAACATTGAAACAGAAAATAGCATAGAAAAATTAAAGAGAAGAGAAAGAACTAGTTTAAGCAATTGATTCAGGTCGCCACAAGCCACTCTTCTAGCCTCCCCCTTTGTTTCTAGGGCTCCAAATCTGAATCAACCCTAATTTTCACGAGCTCTCTCTATTTAAAACAAGTCTCATCTTTAAAATTCGTGAAATTACGAAATTGCCCAAATATCCCGTCACTGGGGTCCCCGTCGCGACTGGCAATGCCTCCGTCGCGATGGGGTTAAGCATCGAATTCTTGAAAAAGTTTATGCCAGTTCCCGTCGCGACTGGCATGTTCCCCGTCGCGACTGGAACAGGCAGCGACACAATATTTGGTTTTTCTTCTCGATTCTTTCACCACGCGTCTTCAATTCTTGTACATACTTTCTTTAAACACGTAAGGACCTGAAACAAAAGAATCAAGCGTAAAATAGCCCTAAAACTAGAAACAAAGAGTGAAAACTAACTAAAAATATAACCCGAAACTTAGACTAATTTTAGCATAACAAGGGTATACTGTCTTATTTGAAAGTGATCAATGTTATGTACTTAATGATGATAATGAATGTATTTTGCAAGGTTTTCGATCCAATGATAATTGTTATACCTTAACTCCTGTGTTTACTTGTCATTCTGCCATCAACAACACCACGGATTTGTGGCATGCCAAGCTTAGACATATTAATTATAAAAATCTAAAAAATTGTCAAATGCAGGTATTGTTCTGTTGGAAATTATTTTACCAGGATCTTAGATCTACTCAGAAGTATGTTGATTAACACCCTAAATATGAACTTTCTAAAACGATGAAATAAACACGTATAAAGTTTAGGAAACCTTACATTGGGTGCAGCGGAATTAAATGACTCCTTCCGTTCAGATCTCTAACCCTTGTATCCTTTCTGTAGCAGAGTATTATCAAGATCTGAACCTGGATCTCTTTCTCTGAATCTTTGATGCTGAAACTCCTTTGCTGATGATCTTTCTTCACGATCTTCCTCACTATGATTGAGGTATTGCTTGTTGTGTGTGGGCACTACTCTAATCACTAAGGGGTTTCGAAATTATCAAGAAAGAAGAGAGAGAGAGAGAGGGTGGTGGCCAAGGTAGAATTATTTATAGCATTGCAACTCTTATTCTTTGACTGTTGTGTCTCCAACAACGCTTCCCACGGCTCTCAATGAAAGCACCAAAATATTGATCGAGATTTTCGGCAACCGATTAAATGAGATAATGATGAGAGCTTTAGGATAATTAATGCAAATGATTTTTACGTGGTTCGGGCATTAATGACCCGTAGTCCACGAGTCTTTGTTATTAATGAGAGTCCTTATACAGAGAATGTTCTTGGTGAGTTTTTTTTTCTCTCTCTCTCCCTTTTTCGTTCCCTTTCCCATTTTGTTCAGGGGTATTTATAGAAATTGGTAGGGAAGATTCAAAAAGGGATAACTTATCTTTGAGTGCTAGCAATGTATGAGCACAAGTTCATAAAAGGTACAAAATAGGGCATACATAACCTATACTGTAGGTGTCTTAGGGATTAGGTGAGATTAATCTTTATCCTTCCTTAATTGATGTGATTCTTCATAATGGAGCTGTCACTAGCCCTTTTGATTACCGTGTAATTGTTGTAAACGAGGCTTACGTTGTCTGACATGTCCTCTGATGGGCGTTCCAAGACGTTTTCCCCATGCTGCATTAAATGCGAGGTGATTGTTCGAGTATGTCCTCCTCTTCTTGGAGATGCTTTATCATATGTTTAGCTCCCGGAGAAGAAGGGCATGCTTTTTGTACTTCTCCGAGGGCTCACTTCCCGAACTACTAGGGGTGTTCGCGGTGCGGGTGGTGCGGTTTTTGACTAATTTTTCAAACCAACCCGCACATGCGGTTTTTTCAATTTCCCAAACCGCTCCCGCACCGCGAAACTAAAAAACTGCAAAAATCGCATCGTAAAAAATAGTGCGGTGCGGTGTGGTTTTTGTAGTTTTTACGGTTTGGACTATCACTAAATAATTAAACTATCACAAATACAACAAAGCTTGAGCAATACTTATCAAAAATACCATAAGGCTTGAAAATAAATATGAAAAAAAGTTTCAAGTTTACACAATACAATAATTAGTGGGCTTAGGTTGGGCCTTCACATATTAAACCTAAATAAATATAAAAATTTGTATTTTTATAGTATGCGGTGCGGTGCTGTTTGAACCGCATATTAACAATTGAAAACCGCAAACCGCACCGAGCGGTTTAGGAAAAATTCAAACCGCGACCGCTCCGCAAAGAATTTCAAACTGATTTTTTTTGCGGTGTGGTACGGTGCAGGCGGTTTGGGCAGTTTAAGCGGTTTGATGAACACCCCTACGAACTACACTTGTTTGCCTATATATGTCTCAGTTAATTCTTGAGTGAGGTGTCTTTTTGGTCTACGTGTCATATGTAGTCGTGGCTACGTATTTTGGAAAAAACCCGGGACAACAGTAACTAATATATATTCTTAACATATACTAATTAGTATATACAATTTCAAATATCTATCTATTAGTATATATTATTTGTTAGTATTGATTACTTATTATTTGTTAATAATATTTATTAATATATCTACCAAATGAGAATATCAAAAGTGTAAAAAATATAATAAAAAATGAATATTATATTTCACATACTAATTAGTAAAATAAATAAATAAATAAATATGAAAGTTATCTATTTCAAAAAAATAAATACTAATATAAATAATTTATACTATAATAAGAAAATACATAAGAGAATAAGTTATACATATTTATATGTAAAGGCATATTTATGTTTTTTTTTTTTTTATTGAGAGGGAAGACCCAAAGAAAATTACAAAGGTAAAGGGTATGGGTCTTGACTATTCCAACACCATGTGTTATCTAATCCTAATGCCATCTGGGCTAAATTATGAGCACCTGTATTCCCTTGTCTACGTATATGATGAAGGGAAACAGTGGGAAGCGAAGATAACACCTGTCGAATAAAGTCGATAATAGCTCCATAGCTTGAGAGAATATTTTCATTTGATCTTAAATCAGTGACGAGACTTTTACAATCAACCTCGACATAGTGAATGTTAATGTGATTGTCTGAACACCATCGGAGGCCTTCTAGTAACGCCCAACCTTCAGCCACTTTTGGTGGCATCTGGCCCATACGACTGGAAGCCCTTGCTGCTATCACTTGTCCCGTAGAGTCACGGACAAGAGCCCCTATTCCTGTTTTACCCCAGTGGCTAGAGATAGCACCATCAACATTAAGCTTGAGGAAGCCAATAGGTGGGGGTGCCCATGTCTCTTCATTGCAATCTGTAGTTGGCTGTGGCCGGTTTTGATGTTGTTTCTATGATTCCTGATATAAGTCCAAGTATTCTTGGGCCTCTTGTTGAATTCGCTTTGAGTTTTCACATTGATTCCTGAAAACAAATGCATTCCTGCTATTCCAACACTTCCATAACATACATACAAATAGGTTAAAAGAGTCTGGTGGGAAATTCGCTGAATGTATAAAATGATATCTAGCATATGTAAGTGCTTTAAATCCTTCAACGTAGACATAAAAGACGTACCTGACCACACCTTTTTCATATCCTTACACTCAAACAAAGCATGTTGCACAGACTCGTTCTAAAGGTGACAACGAGGACAAATAGGAGAGTTAAGATAATTCCTACTGTAGAAATTTTCTGCAGTAGGAATAGATTTCTGAGAGAGTCTATAGATGAAGTGCGTAATTTTAGGAGGAATTTGAAGACTCCAGATGGAGTTCCACCAGCGTTTAAGGGTAGCAGTATTTGAAGAGGATGGTTGTGTCAAGTTTATGGACGTTTTTCGCCACATGGTAACCGGTCTTAACTGAATAATGACCTGAGGAGGTGTGCTACCAAAAGTAGGAGTCCATTTGGGTAATATCTGGTGGGGGAAGAGATAGTATGTCATCGATAATGTCCTAGGGGAAGTGGCTGCGCAACAATGGGATGTTCCAGTCTCCATTTGGAAGTTGCAAATCAGAGACATGGACAAGGTGACTTGGGAGGTGAGTTGGAAGAAAACGGTAGTTAGGGATCCAAGTGTCTTGTAAAATTTTAGTGGTGGTCCCGTTTCCAATCCTCTTACAAAGACCCTCTTTCAGAAGAGATTTACCCCAGTGAATGCTCTGCCAAACATAAGAGGGAGAATGCCCCAAAGATGAGTTTAAAAAGGTTGTTCGAGAGAAATACTTAGCCTTGAAGAGGTTGGTAAGCAAAGGTGACTGGTTGGTTTGGATTCTCCAAGCTTGTTTAGCTAACATGGCTTCATTAAAAGGCTTCAAAGATCTAAACCCCAGGCCCCCTATACTTTTTGCATTACATAAGGATTTCCAACTTTTCCAATGAAATATTCGTTCACCATTTTTAGCATCCCACCAAAAATTGGCCATTTCTTTTTCAACAAAACTGCAGAAGGAATCAGGGAGTTTAAAAACCGACATGGCATAAGTAGGAATGGCTTGAATCACAGCCTTGAGAAGAATTTCCTTGCCTCCTTTTGAAAGAAATTTACCTTGCCACATGGACAGGTAAGACCCGATTCAGTCTTTGAGGGAGTTGAAAGAAGAACTTTTCGATCGACCAAAACACTGACGCAAACCAAGGTACTTATCCATGTGGTTAGTGATGGGTATCTGCAAATAGTCTTGGATAAAGGTTTGGTATGTGAGGCTAGTATTCGGGGAAAAAGAGAGAGGATTTTTGGAAGTTTACAAGCTGACCCAAAATTTTCTGATACTGGTCCAGAGCCTCTTTAATAGCATTGCATGCCTCAATGTTCGAACGACAGAACAGGATGCTGTCATCCGCAAAGAGAAGATGGGAAATTTTAGGAGAAGTGCGAGTACTTTTGATACCGAAAGCATCGTCCGTGTGTTCCGCCTACTTTAGAATGGATGAGAGACCCTCAGCACACATGAGGAAGAGATATGGAGAGAGAGGATCACCCTGCCTGATACCTCAAGTAGGAGTCACGAGCCCCAGGGCTTGGCCATTGAGATTGAATTTGAAAGTAGCCGTGGTGATACATTTCATGATCAACGTGGTGAACTGGGGGGGGGAACCCAAACTTGACCATAATTTTAATTAGGAATCTCCATTCTACACGATCAAAAGCTTTAGCCATATCTAATTTGACAACCATCCAACTCACCCTGCCTTGTTTTTTGTTTTTTATGGAGTGCAAGATTTCCTGAGCCATGAGGATGTTGTCAGAGATGAGTCAGCCTTTGAGGAAGGCACTCTGATTAGGAAAAATCATAGGATTGAGGACTAGTTTAAGTCTATTAGCAAGGACCTTCGAGATAATCTTGTAAATCGTGGTGCAAAGGCTAATAGGTCGATAGTCCTTCAGAGTAGATGGCTTCTTTACCTTAGGAATCAAAGTGACAAGGGTGGTGTTAAATTGGGAGAGATGAGAGAGGTTGTTAAGAAAACTTAAAACAGCCTGAGTGACATCGTTGCCCCCAACACTCCAATTTATTTGATAGAATTGGTTATTAAAGCCATCCATTCCCGGGGCTTTATCAGGACCCATTTAGAAAAGAGCTTTCTTAACCTTAGAGGGAGAGAAAGCTTCATCAAGAATTTGATAGTGCACTGGATCAATCCTAGGGAAAGAGTTAGAGAGGCCAGCTTCAATATCAGTATCCTGAGGGCACTGTGAAGTAAACAGGTCAGAGTAGTAAGATTGAATGAGAGATAGGATGGAGTCTGAGTCATAAAAAATAATTCCATCCTCAGAGGTGAGAGAATCAATCATGTTACTTCGCTTCCTATTTGAAGCAGACTTGTGGAAAAAACGAGTATTCTTGTCTCCCAAGTTAAGCCATTGTATACGAGAACGCTGCTTCCAGTAGGTTTCTTCCTTGAACAAAAGAGAGTCAAGGTTAGCTTGGAGAGTCTTCTGACGAGAATAAGATTCAGGGGAATTATCCTCAGAACTCCTAGCCTGCTCAAAGTCTTTTTGGGCTTTTTTAATTCGGCTCTGGAACCCAAAGAAAGCCTTATTCTTCCAGTTTGAAAGGAATTTGGCACAACCAGATTGTTTGGACAGAAGGTTATTGGAAGGATCATCATTGGAAACGTTGGAGGACCAGGCATCTAATAGGACATCATTCCAGGTGGGCTCAGTAAGCCAGACATTTTTGAAAAGGAATCTCTTGTTCTTGTTTTTTTGGTTATGGGGATGATGGGTATGATCAAGAACAACTTGGATAGCCCTATGGTCAGAACCAAAGAAGTCAAGATGGTTGAGGCCACTACTAGGATGGTAAGAATGCCAGATGCTATTCCCCACAGCCCAGTCAAGGCGCTCAAGGGTGTTTCTAATACCCTGGATATTATTAATCCAAGTCATACGAGGATCATTAGGGTGTAAAGCCTGAAGATGAAAATTGTCCATAAGAGTACGAAAAAGAGTGGAGGGACCATTTCTAGAATTACCACTTGACTTATCATTCCAAGTTAAAAAGTCATTAAAATCACCCATCACAAACCAGGGAAGGGAAATACACGACAACCCAATCCTGGATAGGATTCTCCAAGTGTGAATCCTATTTCCAGGATGAGGGGCACCATAAAAAGCAGTGAAATTAAAACTAGAAAAAAAAAAGCAAACGAGATAAAATAGTGAATATGATTAGCAGAATAATTAGTAATATTTACATCAATGTTCGAGTTCCAAAAGAGAAAGAGTCCCCCACTAAGACCTATACGAGGAACTTCAAAACCAAAATCAAACCCGAGCTTAAACTTAAAACGATCAATAGAGTTCTTACACAACTTAGTTTCAATAACAAAAAGTAAAGAAGGCTTATACATCCTAACAATCAGGGAGAGGTTTCGAAATGCTCGATCACTCCCTAGTCCATGAGCATTCCAGCTGATGAAATTCATGTTGGGTTTTGTGCCCTAAATAAAACCCATTTCAATATAATCAGATTTACTTATTAATAAAGATCAAAAATAACATTTTGTGTTGCATGGTTCACATGATTTATTTCATGATTATATATATAATGTATGAATTCCATTTAAGTCCTGAACATATGAATTTGTTAACATTTTGTGTTGCATGGTTCACATGATTTATTTCATGATTATATTATATGTTCGAAATTTTATTCCCTGATTTGTCATAACACAGGATTTAGACTTACATGGTATAATCAGCGATAGGTATTCTTACACCTTGGAAAAGTGTTATGTCCTTTCTAGGACAATGGCAAAGTTTACCAGTATCGGATGTATGGAGTATACATCGGAAGGGACCGATATTGAACTTTGATTAGATATATTAGAATTTACCGTAATATCTATTCAATTCAATATCACCTATTGATCCTAGATCAAATGATCTTAATCCTGATATGATTAGGTTCAATCTCAAGAGTGTTATTCGTGTTCTTTGATTTGTTAGTTAAGCCTACTTTTGGGTCAAGGTGATACGTACATTTTGGGAACACTGTAGTGCAATTGAGTGGGAGCGCTAACATAAATATAGAATCTACAGCTTCTATCTGGCGAATAGAAAGTAAAGGATGATTTTCTTCGAGCTTAACCAAACGAAAGTAAGTGGTGGAGTACTCATTTCACTTAGCTGAAATATCATTTATACAGGGTTAAGTGTTTTAAGGATAAAATACATTGTAGCGTGTTACGGTAATTTAATCCCTTTACAGTGTAAATCATCTATATAGAGGATCATTGATCACATTAGGATTATAACAATGGATAACTAATGACGTGTCTATATCATGGAACGTATAGAGCGTTCTATATGACTGAGAGTGCAATTCTAAGTTCTAAGAGTGGATTCAATAAGGAAATAATAAGTTAGGGAATTTACTTGGTAAATTCGGTTCGACTTATTGGAAGCTCGGTTATATAGACCCATGGTCCCCATACTAGTTGAGACCATACTGCTTGTAAGACTCAGTTAATTGATTTTGATTAATCAATTATAATTCTAAAAGTTAGACTATGTCTACTTTATGAATTTTCACTAAGCAAGGGCGAAATTGTAAAGAAAAGAGATTCTAGGTTTATTTATTACTTAAGATACTTTATATGTCTAATTTAATAAATATATTAAATGACAATATTATTTAATAATTATTTTTAAGTTATTAAATAATTAGAATTGGCATTTAAATGGTTAAATTGGAAAATTGGAATTTTTGAGAAAATGGGAATGAAAAATGACAAAATGGGAAAGTTGCAAAGTGAGGCCCAATTTCCTTATCTGGGCCGCCCACTATGCATAGGCTTTTACCATTTTATTTTTCCATTATTTTAATGCCACACAATTCTAACCTAAACCTAGAGGGCATTCTATAAATAGAAAATGTTGGCTTCAAGAAACTCATGACTTTGCACATTTGTTTCTTTCAGAAAAGCCTACACGCCCCTCTCTCTCTTTTCTTCTCTTCAAAAGTTAGAAATTCCCTTGAGTGATAGAGTAGTGCCCACACACATCAATTGGTACCTCAATCATAGTATGTAAGACTGTGGAAAATCAGCATCAAAGAAGGAGAGAAAGAGATCCAGATTCAGATCTTGATAATGCTCTACTACAGAAAGGAATCAAGGGCTAGAGATCTGAATGGAAGGAGTCATTATATTTCGCTGCACCCAATGTAAGGTTTTCTTAAACTCTTATGTGTTTATTTCATTGTTTTAGAATTCATATTAGGATGTTAATGAAACATAATTGGTAGTAAATCTAGATCCTGGTAAAGTATTTCTAACAACTGACACCAGAGCCATGGTAATGATTTACTTTCTTGTAATATGAATTAAAACGATGTTTTATATGTTTTGTGTTGATTTGGATGGTTTTATGTTGGTTTATGTGCTTATGTGATGAATATATGTGTTGTACTAAATTTTTTCCATGAAAAATATTTTTTCTATTTTTTAAAATATTTTATTTGGATTCCTTGTGAAAAATTAAGCAATTTTTTTTTCCGGAACTCGATTCTGATAAAAATTGAAAAAGTTATGAATTGTGGAAAATCGTGATTCAAGGCTGTCGAGTGGGTGCATCAATTACGAATTTTGTGGTTTTTTCCCCAAAAATCCAATTTTTATGCGATTGTTTCCCAAAATCCGATATTTCCAATTTTAGATTTTTCCAATTTGAAATATTTCCAATTTTAAATACTTCCAATTTGAAATATTTCCTTTTTTTAAATATTTCCATTTTGGAATATTTTCTATTATGATCAGATTTAAAAATTTGTTAACTTCTTTAATATTTGTATATTATTTAATTATAAGATTAGAAATTTTGATATTTAACATATTTTAAATTAAAAGATAATTTTGTCTTTTTATTTAAAATATTATATTAAAATTATCTTATATGACAAATTAAATAATTAATAAATTTGAAATTAACATAGATATTTTTATAGATACACTTACCATAACATTTTCAAATTCAAAATTTTTTATTTTGTTAAATATTTAATTATTTATAAATTATAAGTTTAAAAATGATATTTTTCTATATATCATTTTTTCCTTATTGGAAATTTATAAATCATATCTTAGATATTTAAATAACTTAGATATTTTGTAGAAATTTGAATATTGCTTAATTTAAGATATTTTGACATATAATTATGGTAATTATTATTTATTTATTATTTTATTCCTAAAATAATAATTATCTAACAAAATCTATTTTAAAATTGATTTATTTTATTAAATTATAAGATTTGAAAGTGATATTGAAGATTCTTTCTTTCAAATCATTGATCTTATTTGATATTTAATTTGATTTGATTCAAATAAACCTAGATATTTTAAAATAAGTTTCTTTTTTGAGATTTTAAGGTTTGTTTTGACAACCCTAAATTTTCAAAAATTTATTTGGTTAGTTTAAGAATAATAATTTAATTATATTAATATCTTATTTCACATTTGTTACATGGACAATGTTTGTTTAATTTATATTGTTTATTCAAAAAAACATTTTTTAAACAAACCTATTATTCATTTGATCTAAATTGCTATGATTAACTTGTTGACAGATCCAATGATCTGATTTTTATCATAGTCTAATTGTCAATAGATCTTATAAATAATTTGTAGCAGATAAATTTTGTACTTCTTTCATCTGTGTAAACCTAGTAACATGATAGGGCCCATCCAAATCATTTGACCTGTGTGAGCCTATATGTTTGCTATTGGGCTTAAATGCATATGGGAAACTCATTTAAGTTTTTACTAAGTAAATGGACTAGGTTGCTAAAATAAAATTTGACATAAGTAATTTTATTTAGGCTCAATTAGATTTGGGCTTATTCAATGAATAACAATTGTTTATTTAAAGGTTAAATTCCTCTCTTTTGGGCCTTGTGTGAGAGTTGGGGGCTAATAGAAGTGGGTACGACATACTGAACCCAGCTCCCCCTCACACGAACTACCCCAATTGTGAAGGCCCATTTGCCTTATTTAAATAATTGTATTAGGTTAATTATATTAGTCAAACCTAATTAAAATTGAATTAGCAACATAATTAACTTTTAAAATATATGAAATTTATTTTTCATTTTAATATTTTAAAGTTAATTTTAGAAAAACACTTAGTTAATGATATATATTCTAGATAGTTATTTCTAGTACTAGTTATTATTTCTAATATTAAATAGGAAAATATCATTGATTGTGAAATTAATTGTTTAAAAATTAATTTTGGTACAATCTAAGTTTAGTATATTTTCCTAGTATTAAACTAGAATTAATAAGTAAGTTTCCTCTATACTTAATTATTTATTTCTTGAATTTAATACATTTAATTAAATTGAAAATTTCAATATCCAAGTTGATTTTCATCATGATACTTAAATATTATTATTTTCATGTTATTTAATTAAAGTTGAAAATTATTTTAAGTTTGGAATCTCATTTCAGAATAACTTAAATCTGAATAATTTCTAAAATATATTTTATTTTATTTTATTAATCTTTTTCCCAAAATTTCGAAATTGCGTTTTTTAATGCAGAAATTTCGAATTTTATTTGAAAAATAGATTAAAGTTGAAAATTATTTATTCCAATTTTGGACCAACTTAAATCAATGATTTTTTCATTTAATGATTAATTAAAATAAATGATCTAAAATATATTATAATTAGAAATTGAATTAATTAGTCAATGAAAGTCTAGATAGATATTATCTGTTTTGCTTGAAGTATTTTTCTAGTGTATTTAATTAAATAGAAAATTAATATTTAACTTGATTTTCATCATGATACTTAAATATTTGAAATTTTCCTTTAGTATTTAATTAAATAGAAAAATTATATTTTTGTTGTAAATTAATTTTATTAATTAATTTTGGGCCAACATAAAATTAAGATAATTTTTTCAAGATTTATTTTTATTTTATTTTAAAGCATTTTCGAAAGTAGTATTCTTATACACTTCATTTTTCGAAATGCAATATATATATTTATAGAAAATTAAATTTGAGTTGTAAATTAATTTAAGTTAATTTTAAAACAACTTAAATTGAATAATTTTCTAAATATTTATTGGAAATTATTAATAAGATTGAAATAATTCACGTTATTTTCATATCCATCTAAGTATAATTTATAAATATTAAATTAAAATTTATGTTTGGAATTTTTCATTCTAAATTAGAAATTTTAATTCAATAAATATATATTTTAAATAAATTAATTAAAATAAATATTAGAAGAAAATACAACTTTCATTAAATAATGAGCTTTATTATAATTAGGATATTCGATCTCCATTGTTGGTTTTACATAGCTATTGTTTTAGTGAGTAATCCTGCCTAATGGAGGAACGTTCATTAGCAAGTTAGCACCGTTTAATCTCGAAAGATAAGTTCGTAAGTTTTTTATATAGTATTGATCACCCTAATAGTGGCGACTGTATAAGACTTGCAAGAATATGAAACAATGGTGGAAGCTCATAAGATAGAATAGCCTTGACTCTCGCCTAAATGGGACAACGTGGATTCCAATCTTGATCGAATAAAAGGTTGCTAGAATGTTTATCATTTTAGATGAGCTGACAACTCTATTCAATGGATGGTAGCTTTGACTCTCGCCTAAACGGGACACTGATATCAGTTTGTTGAAGACCTTGGAAATTATTTAGGATTGTATGTTTTAGTATTTTCACTTGTCATTCCTACTTGCTATATGTTTAATAATTTCTGAATTGTGTATGAATTTATATTGAACCATATTATTTTCTGTTATTAAATTGTAGTTTAATTTTGAATCTTCATTGTTGGTCTAACTTGGTTTGTTTTTCTAATGAGATAAATCCCTAATGGATTTTCACCATTAGACAAACATAATAGTGTTAGATCTCGAAAGATAAATATTGTATATGCAACATCTAGCTGTTCAACAATTGATGACACCTTAGACTAGCATTTTACAATATGAAACAAGAAGATTGAATAAATAAGATTACTTTGACTCTCGCTAATCGGAGCATCGTTGGATTCTTATTTATAACGAAATTATCCTAATTCCTCTTAGCTTATTCATTTCGAATTAGCTCAATAATATATCATTAGATGAATGGTCTATAAATCATTTCATGTCATTTTATATTTTCTCATAAGAAATTAAATGACGCATATGATTATATTCCCAAAATTCTATCCCAAAATGATATAAATCCTCAATCTTAGAAATCTCCTACTTGTATGGGAAAATCAACTTAGAGTTAAGTTAGTAGTGGTGGTCCAAGAAAGAATCACTCATTATACAGTTACACTTTCACAAGTGTTTAGATAACCATTTTCTATCAATGGATTCAAACTGTATGGGATATGAGTTTAATATTCTGTGACCAGAATTCACTTGCACTATTCTAAGAACTCTTTAATGTAACTAAACCTAAGTCATCAAAAGACACAACCATATTTTATAAATCTATGGGATTTTATAAATCGTTATATTCTTAAAACGATCACTCTAGATTTTACCTAATGCAAAAGAAATTTGAAATGTTTGAAAAAATTTCATGAATTTCTAGCAATGGTGAAAAACCATTAAGGTAAGTGGTTAAAGATCTTGCAAACTGATAGGGGTGGAGAAATAGTTAATAGATATGCAGTTCAAAGATCATTAAATTGATTTTTGAATTATATCCAAACTTACCTCCCCAGAAATTCGATTTGCATATTGATGATTAGTTACTAGTCGTTGCCTAAATTTTAGAATGATGCAATGGTTGTATACTTAATGTAAATCATTACTAGATTCATGGATGACCTAATCAAAATCTTAAGAAAAGCTAGAACTGTTAACCACGGTTTGCATGTTTGTTAGCTATTCTAAGTGATTAGGGGTGGACCATCCCATAGTCATTAGATAAGAAAGTGTTTGTTTAAACAAATACTACTTTTCTAAGAAAATGACTAAGTCTGAAAATTAAATCGAAAATAAAGGAGATAATTTTTTTCTTAATTCCATAAATGTTCTATCATCTTATTCGTTACAAGATGATCCCACTGCCTCTATTGTCTTAACACAACCGAAGAGGCCAAAACCATTTAGTTTTCTTAGACATAATTCACGGTACCTTGTCGTAGTGGGAGAGTTTCTAGGAACTCACCTTCTTATGACTTGGAAGACACTAGTGATTAAAATCCATTGTGAGTTTAAACAAGTAATGGATTGTCAAGATAAGAAACTAAGAAGAAAGCCAAGAGAACTATGGTTTAATCCATTCACATGGAGTAACCTAAAGTTTTCTATTACAAGGACATAAAAGGAAATTTTCGTTAATAAGTCTATTCAATGGACTTAACAAAACTTCATGTTCCTAGTATTATAGGTTTGAGTTTATCTAAACCTCTGGCTTGTGGTATACCTGGTAATTACTTACTCTAATGCAAGCAACTTACTTTAATAAGATGCTGAAGCGTTTTCTTTCCAATGGCAATCTATAGAAGCTTCACAACTTCTAGGCATAGATTTTATTTATCTAAGGAAAAGTCTCAACTATTCCAGAAAAGATAAAGCCATGAAAGAATTTCTTAAATCAACAGTAAGAGGTCTCAGATATGCTTTAGTATGCCTTAGACCAGACACCTGCTGTTGAGTGGGAGTAATGAGTAGGTATCAGATTAATCCAGGAGAGGAACATTGGAAGACAATAAAGTAAATCTTAAGATTAAGAAGAGGAACTATATGTTAGTCAATAAGGGTGTGTTTAAAACTGTTAGACTACACCACATTAGATTTCAAGACTTGCCTTTGTGCTAGAAAGTCTGCTGATAAAATGGTGATTACTCTGGGGGTGGAGTAGTGATTTTGGAGAAGTGTAAAACCTATCTGAAGTCTCTTAGTCTACCAGAAAGAGATTGAATGTTAAAGTTGCAGGCAAGGTACTTATTCAGTCTAAGGAAAGTTCTATACATTTGTGGCACCATTCCAACTTGCCTTAACTACTAGTGTTACAACCTGAATAACCAAGAAGTAGTTGCCAAAAGTATAGAATCCAGTATCCCAAGAGAGTAGACATATAGAGAGGAATTTCACATTATCAAGGATTTTGTGATTAAGAAAGAGTAATGGTGGAGAAGAGGTTGTGTTTAATTCAACCTGTCAGATCCTATTACGAGGAGTTTACTACTATTACACTTAATTTGTATATCAAGGTGTTGAAATTATTTGAAATGCACATTTTGTTTTATATTAGTGCAAGTGGGAGTTTGTTGGGTTTTTTGCCCTAAATAAAACCCATTTCAATATAATCAGATTTACTTATTAATAAAGATCAGAAATAACATTTTGTGCTGCATGGTTCACATAATTTATTTCATGATTATATATATAATGTATGAATTCCATTTAAGTTCAGAACATATGAATTTGTTAATGATTATAGTATTGTCAGCACAGTTGAATATAATCTTAATTATATGTTCGAAAGTTTATTCCCTGATTTGTCAGAACACTGGATTTAGACTGATATGGTATAATCAGCGATAGGTATTCTTACACCTTGAAAAAGTGTTATGTCCTTTCCAGAACATTGGCAAAGTTTACCAGTATCAGATGCATGGAGTATACATCGGAAGGGACCGATATTGAACTTTGATTAGATATATTAGAATTTACCGTAATATCTATTCAATTCAATATCACCTGTTGATCCTAGATCAAATGATCTTAATCCTGATATGATTAGGTTCAATCTCAAGAGTGTTATTCGTGTTCTTTGATTTGTTAGTTAAGCCTACTTTTGGGTCAGGGTGATACGTACATTTTGGGAATACGGTAGTGCAATTGAGTGGGAGCGCTAACATAACTATGGAATCTACAGCTTCTATCTGGCGAATAGAAAGTAAAGGATGATTTCCTTCGAGCTTAACCAAACGAAAATAAATGGTAGAGTACTCATTTCACTTAGCTGAAATATCATTTATACAGGGTTAAGTGTTTTAAGGATAAAATACATTGTAGCGTGTTATGGTAATTTAATCCCTTTACAGTGTAAATCATCTATATAGAGGATCATTGATCACATTTGGATTATAACAATGGATAACTAATGACGTGTCTATATCATGGAACATATAGAGCGTTCTATATGACTGAGAGTGCAATTTCAAGTTCTAAGTGTGGATTCAATAAGGAATTAATAAGTTAGGGAATTTACTTGGTAAATTCGGTTCGAATTATTGGAAGCTCGGTTATATAGACCCATGGTCCCCATACTAGTTGAGACCATACTGCTTGTAAGACTCAGTTAATTGATTTTGATTAATCAATTATAATTCTAAAAGTTAGACTATGTCTACTTTATGAATTTTCACTAAGCAAGGGCGAAATTGTAAAGAGAAGAGATTCTAGGTTTACTTATTAATTAAGATACTTTATATGTCTAAATTAATAAATATATTAAATGACAATATTATTTAATAATTATTTTTAAGTTATTAAATAATTAGAATTGGCATCTAAATGGTTAAATTGAAAAATTGGCATTTTTGAGAAAATGGGAATGAAAAATAACAAAATGGGAAAGTTGCAAAGTGAGGCCCGATTTCCGTATATGGGCCGCACTCTATGCATAGGCTGCCCACTATGCATAGGCTTTTACCATTTTATTTGTCCATTATTATAATGCCACACAATTCTAACCTAAACCTAGAGGGCATTCTATAAATAGAAAGTGTTGGCTTCAGGAAACTCATGACTCTGCACATTTGTTTCTTTCAGAAAAGCCTACACGCCCCTCTCTCTCTTTTCTTCTCTTCAAAATTTCGAAATTCCCTTGAGTGATAGAGTAGTGCCCACACACATCAAGTGGTACCTCAATCGTAGTATGTAAGACTGTGGAAAATCAGCATCAAAGAAGGAGAGAAAGAGATCCAGATTCAGATCTTGATAATGCTCTGCTATAGAAAGGAATCAAGAGCTAGAGATCTGAATGGAAGGAGTCATTATATTTTGCTGCACCCAATGTAAGGTTTTCTAAACTCTTATGTGTTTATTTTATTGTTTTAGAATTCATATTAGGATGTTAATGAAACATACTTGGTAGTAAATCTAGATCCTGGTAAATATTTCCAACAATTCATGGCTCCTGGCAGGCCTGCAAATCCACAAGGCCTGCCTCTTCACTTGAGACCACTTCCACCACCTCTTGTCCAGAATAATGCATATGTCTCTTCAGCATCTCCCTCTGTTCATTTCCAACCGTGGCCAATTGTCTCTTGAAACCACTTGCATTAGTAGATTGGTTCTTTTTTTTTGGGGGGGGGGGGGACGACGAGGTGGCGCATCGTTACTACCTATGGCAAAGGCCAAAGTGGTAGGAAGATCAGCAATGTTAGCGACAGTGAGGGAGTCCAGTTGGTTCTGGGAGGTGGATATCATCAGAGGGGCTTGTAGCTAACTAGAAGATGGGGAAGATGAGCTTCGAGACCCCAGGGTGGATGGCTGCTGGGGGGATACAGAGTAGGATAAATTCCCCCCACCAGCAACAGACAAAAGAGCAACAAAGTTGGGGCCTGGGCAAGAGATTGGGTTTGGGCTGGATTCATAGTCCCTGCCGCATGATCTGGTACAAGCGAGTTTCCCAGGTTTGGATGGGGAGAGAGAAACAGGCCAGCAGTGTCGTTGTAGTGTCCAGAGTTGTTATGGAAAGAGAAGTCTTGTTGCAAGACTTGGCCCCGAGGGTGGTGAACATGGATCAGATTGTTTGTAGTGGGGTTCAGAGTAGGGACATTGGGGTGTGGTATTGTTGGTGTAGAGTTAAGGAGGAAAGGATTGAGAAGGAGCCCAAAAGGGCAATGGTTTGGACGGGTGGTACCACGAAAAACATTCTCATAGGGGAGAGGTGGAGGTTGGTTTGACTCATCCGAGGCTCTCATATATTCAGTGCAAGAAGGGTAAGAGTGTCCAAGGCGACCGCAGTAATAGTAGTGGTCAGGAATATCCTCATATTTCATATTTAGGGTGTTAAACAACATACTTGTGAGTAGATCTAAGATCCTGGTAAACAACATATTTAGGCTAATCCTGGCGCATCGTTACTACCTATGGCAAAGGCCAAAGTGGTAGGAAGATCAGCAATGTTAGCGATAGTGAGGGAGTCCAGTTGGTTCTGGGAGGTGGATATCATCAAAGGAGCTTATAGCTAACTAGAAGATGGGGAAGATGAGCTTCGAGACCCCGGGATTGATGGCTGTTGGGGGGATACAAAGCAGGATAAATTCCCCCACTAGCAACAGACAAAAGGGCAACAAAGTTGGGGCCTGGGGGCAAGAGATTGGGTTTGGGCTGGATTCATAGTCCCTGCCGCATGATCTGGTACAAGTGAGTTTCCCAGGTTTGGATGGGGAGAGAGAAACAGGCCAGTAGTGTCGTTGTAGTGTCCAGAGTTGTTATGGAAAGAGAAGTCTTGTTGCAAGACTTGGCCCCGAGGGTGGTGAACAGGGATCAGATTGTTTGTAGTGGGGTTCAGAGTAGGGACATTGGGGTGTGGTATTGTTGGTGTAGAGTTAAGGAGGAAAGGATTGAGAAGGAGCCCAAAAGGGCAATGGTTTGGACGGGTGGTACCACGCAAAACATTCTCATAGGGGAGAGGTGGAGGTTGGTTTGACTCATCCGAGGCTCTCATATATTCAGTGCAAGAAGGGTAAGAGTGTCCAAGGCGACCGCAGTAATAGTAGTGGTCAGGAATATCCTCATATTTCATCTCAAGCCAGGTTGGGGAGGCTAATCCTGGGAACATGATGTTGGAATTTATTTTACCAGGATCTTAGATCTACTCACAAGTATGTTGTTTAACACCCTAAACACGAACTTTCTAAAACGATAAATAAACACATATAAAGTTAAGAAAACCTTACATTGGTTGCAGCGGAATAATGTCTCCTTCCACTCAGATCTCTAACCCTTGTATCCTTTCTGTCGCAGAGTATTATCAAGATCTGAGCCCGAATGTCCTTCTCTTTGTGTGTGATCCTTCACAGTCTTCCAATCTATGATTGAGGTACCACTTGCTGTGTATGGGCACTTACTCTATCACTAAGACTCGAAATTTAGAAGAGGAAAAGAGAGAGAGGTTGGTTCGGCTATAGAGAGAGGGAAGGCTCAGTTTTTTGAAAAAGTAATTTTTTGACAAAAAGCTTGAAAGCTTATTGAAAACTTGTTATTTGACTGAGCCATCACTCTCTATTTATAGGCAACTACTCTGCGATAGAAAGGATCACTTTCTAGAGAGAGAGGGAAGGCTCAGTTTTCTGAAAAAGTAATTTTCTGATAGAAAGCTTGAAAGCTTATTGAAAACTTGTTATTTGACTGAGCCATCACTTTCTATTTATAGGCAACTACTAGGTTTAGGTTAGTAATTATTTGGCATTAAAATAATGAAAATATTAATTGGAAAATCTTGCTTAAGTGGCTGGCCAAGGTGTGTAATGGGCCTCACTTGGTTTTTGCAGTTTTCACAATTTTTATTTCTATTTTCTCAAAAACGCCAATTATCCAATTCTAACCTTTTAAATGCCAAAACTAATTATTTAATAACTAAAATAGATTATTAAATAATATTGTCATTTAATTTAATTATTAATTAGACATATAAAGTCTATTAATTAATAAATAAACCTAGAATCTCTTTTCTTTACAATTTCACCCATGCTTAGTGAAAATTCACAAATTAGACATAGTCTAACTTTAGAATTATAATTGATTAATCACAAATCCATTATTGAGTCTTACAAGCAGTATAGTCTCAAGTAGAATGGGGACCATGGATCTATATGCTGAGCTTCCAATAAGTGAACCGAATTTACTAAGTAAATCCCTACTTATTAATTTTTCGTTGAATCCACTCTTAGAACTTAGAATTGCACTCTCAGACTTATATAGAGCATATTATATGTTCCACGATATAGATATGCTATCTCATTTAACCATTGTTATAATCTTATTGTGATCAAAGATCCTCTATATAGATGATTTACATCGAGATGGGATAATTTTACCGTTCTCACCCCTCAACGTATTTTGCCCCTTAAAACACTTAGCTACCTGTAAATGATGTTTAGTGATCTAAGAATTAGTCACTTAAGCAAGAGCTCATCCATTTACTTCTATTTAGCTAAGCTCGAAGGGAATCATCACTTGACTTCTATACACCAGTAGAAGCTATAGATTCCATATTTATGTTCAGCACTCCCACTCAATCATACTATCATGTTTCCAAAATATACGTATCACCCTGACCCAAAAGTAGGCTTAACTAATAAATCAAAGAACATGAATAACACTCCTGAGTTGAGCCTAAGCATATCAAGATTTAGATTCTTTTAATCTTAAGATCAACTACTGATATTGACTTGGAAAGATATGACGGTAAGTTTATAATATCTTAACTAAGTTGCAATATCGGTCCAGTCCAATGTATATTCGAAACTAGTATACTTTACCAATGTCCTGGAAAGAACATAACACTTACTCCAAGTGTAAGTACACATCATCGCTGATTATCACATCAGTGTAAATCCAAAACACTAATGAAATAGGGACTTAGTCTTTTGATTCATATAATCACAATCACATTCCACTGTGGTGACGATACTGTAATTGTGAATAAACATATAATCAGGACTTAACAGATTTTGTGTGTAAATGTAATAAACATATTAAACCATTAGCATGTAAAATTCATGCAAACATAAATCACTTCAAATTTCTTATATTGATTACTAATCAGATTGTAAAGGGTTTTATTTAGGGCACAAAACCCAACACATGATAGGGATGCCACGGGGCAAATACTGTTGGGTTTTATGCCATAAATAAAACTCATTTCAATATAATCAGATTTACTTATTACTAAAGATCAGAAATAACATTTTATGTTGCATGGTTCACATGATTTATTTCATGATTATATATATAATGTATGAATTCTATTTAAGTCCAGAACATATGAATTTGTTAATGATTATACTGTTGTCAGCACAGTGGAATATAATCTTAATTATATGTTTGAAAGTTTATTCCCTGATTTGTCAGTTCACTGGATTAAGACTGACATGATAATCAGCGATAGGTATTCTTACACCTTGGATAAGTGTTATGTCCTTTCCAGGGCATTGGCAAAGTTTACCAGTATCGGATGTATGGAGTATACATCGGAAGGGACCGATATTGAACTTTGATTACATTTGTTAAAATTTACGGTAATATCTATTCAATTCAATATCACTTGTTGATCCTAGATCAAATGATCTTAATCCTGATATGGTTAGGTTCGATTTCAAGAGTATTATACATTTTCTTTGATTTGTTAGTTAAGCCTACTTTTGGGTTGGGTGATACATACATTTTGGGAACATGATAGTATAATTGAGTGGGAGAGCTAACATAAATATGGAGTCTATAACTTCTACAGGAATTTAGAAGTGAAACGATGATATCCTTCGAGCTTGGCTAAACAGAGACAAATGGTGGAGATCTCATTTCACTTCGCTGAAATATCATTTATACGGAGCTAAGTGTTTTAAGGATAAAATACATTGAAGGTGTAACAGAAACTTAGTGCCTATTCAATGTAGATCATCTATTAGAGGGTCATTGATCAAATTAGGATTATAACAATGGATAACTAATAGCGTATCTATATCGTGGAACATATAGAGCGTTCTATATGACTGAGATTGCAATTCCAAGTTATAAGTGTGGATTCAATAAAGAATTAATAAGTTAGGGAATTTACTTGGTAAATTCGATTCGACTTATTGGAAGCTCGGAAATATAGGCCCATGGTCCCCATACTAGTTGAGACCATACTGCTTGTAAGACTCAGTTAATTGATTTTGATTAATCAATTATAATTCTAAAGTTAGACTATGTCTAGTTTATGAATTTTTACTAAGCAAAGGCAAAATTGTAAAGAAAAGAGATTCTAGGTTTATTTGTTAATTAAGAGACTTTGTATGTCTAATTAATAAATATATTAAATGATAATATTATTTAATAATTATTTTTTAGTAATTAAATAATTAGAATTGGCATTTAAATGGTTGAATTTAAAAATTGGCATTTTTGAGAAAATGAGATGCAAAAATGATAAAACAGCAAAATTGCATAAGTGAGGCCCATTATCCAAAGCCCATGGCCGGCCACACTTAATGGGTTTTATCATTTATGTTTTCATATTTTAATGCCAAATAATTCTAACTTAAACCTAGGTGGTTACCTATAAATAGGTAGTGATGGCTTCAAGAAAAGATGATGGATCTCATTCCTTCAGAGAAAATCTTCTAGCCGCCACCTTCTCTCTTCTTTTCTTCTTCAATTTCGAAATCCTTGAGTGATAGAGTAGTGCCCACACACATCAAGTGGTATCTCAATCATAGTGTGTAAGACTGTAGGAGATTCCAAACAACAAGAAGGAGAATCAGCATCAAAGGAAGGAGAGAAAGAGATCCAGGTTCTGATCTTGGTGATGCTCTGCTACAGAAAGGAATCAATGGCTAGAGATCTGAACGGAAGGAGTCATTATATTCCGCTGCAACCAATGTAAGGTTTCCTTAAACCCTTATGTGTTTATTTCATTGTTTTAGAATTCATATTAGGATGTTAATGAAACATACATGGTAGTAAATCTAGATCCTGGTAAAATATTTCCAACAAAGGCTTGGTAACATCAAACATGATTCTAACTCGGAGATAGGAACCCCAAGTAATGAGGGCTGGTGAACTTCGAGAAGGGTGCCAGCAATTTGGCCCAACAACTTGGCAAGGGAAACAGATCTTCGAGAGAACGGGATATTGTGAACCTGAACACAAAATGGGATTTTTTTCATGGTTTCTGGGGATAGAGTAGAGTCGGGGTCAGGTATTTCTAGCAGGACAGGGCACTTGTCAAAAATCCAAGGTTGGTTGAGGATGGCTCTACGCCGATCCCCGTCACAGTGAAAGGTAGCAAGGTAAAGGTTGGAGTTAGGGGCTCTTTCTTTGACACTAACTGTGAATCGTCCCTTCCAATGCTTCTCCAAATTTTTTTTCAAAGCATTATGGTTAAAATTCTTTGTGGTATAAATGGTGGCCATAAGATGAAACTGTGGTGGGGCTGGTGGAAGTCCCTCATTTGGGTCGACATGCTCAGCAAGTGAGTGGATTGTGTTTTCGGTATCAGTGAGGTGAAGGGCTGTAGAAAAAGATCTTGCTAAGTCTTCCATATTTAGCAATATAGGAATACACGACGAAAGTATTGGTGTTCTAAGCATAAAAAAGGTAATTTGCTCAAAACCTAAATTCAAGTTTAAATAGGAAAAAAGAAGTACAACAATTAAGATGATAGCAGAGGAAACTGCCATATCTCGAGTTGTACTCGAGTAGATCAGGAAGACCAAAAGGCAAAAATTTAATACCAGATCAGGCGGGGGATTATCCAAATCCAGCCACTGACTAGGTAGGTAGACATAGCAATTAAGAATAAACCCTATGAGAAGTAGAAAAGACAGCAACAATCAAGATCAAATAGGGATCATCATGAGATTTGTTCAGTAAGGAGATCAAACTTGCAAGAGACGCATTAATGGATTGGCACGCCTGCCCCCAAATCGTCAACAAAGATGAAGATTCTGATCTCAGCTGATAATGGAGGGACGGTTGGCTGTCAATCGCCATTAATGTGGAGCCACCACGACACGGAGACGGGTGGAAAAAAGTTTTGGGGGGAAAAAGACTAGAAGATTCATCACTACTCTGGAAGTTTGATGAAGACGAAGATGAAACTTGAGTTGCGAACATGCTTGTTGAGGAAAGAAGATGCAAAGACTGGTCAGGGGAGAAATTTTTATAAGCGTGTTAGGCATATTATGTTATACTTCTAAATATTTTTAGAAAAAAAATAATTTTTTTGAAGGAAATATATAATTTATAGAAACTAATTTAAAATTAAGTACAAACAAATATCTAACTGTTTTTTTTTATTTATTATGTTACTAATGATAATAATAATTACTTTATCGTATGATTATTTAACAATATAAAAAAAAATATAAATGTAAAAAAAAATATACGTTATAATCATAATTATTTACAAAAATATGGATTTTTTTTCTTAAAAGATTAGTGGCCAACTTGTATGGCCGTTAGGCCGTGGACGTGGATCACTATCCAATTTTTTTAAAAAAAATACAGAAGTAGCATGTGAATCCCACATGGGACCCACCAACAAAATGAGTCAGGCGGGTCCCATAGTGGCTTGCATTTTTCATCAATATTTTAGTATCGTAGGTATATATTTCCCTATGCACTTGGCGGTCCAGGCTACCTTTTTCACACCACTTCACAGCCCTTGGTTTGTCGTTTCAGTTTCCCTTTGACTATCTCATCTCCTCCTTCTTCTTTATTCAACACACCAAAACCACATCTCCCACCCTTTTCTCGCCGGATTTGACCCTCCGATAGCCTTATTCCGATGGATTCGGAGCAGTACCTGCAACTGTTCGTGGAAGAGAGCAACTTTTACAATCACATTGTACTCGGAACCTTACTCCCTGCCAGAGTTTGGGAGCCTCTTCCCCACTTCTTCCAGTCTTGGCTTCGTAACTATATAGGAGGCGTGCTTCTCTACCTTCTTTCCGGATTCCTCTGGTGCTTCTACATTTACTACTTGAAGCGCAATGTTTACCTTCCCAGAGGTATATCTTCGTCTTCATATTTGTCATCCCTCTCGAAAACTATATTCAAAATTTTAACTACAACCGATCATAATTTTCGTCCACTTTTTATTATTATTATTATTACTTTTTTTCGGATTGAAGGTCAATCACGGATCTGTAATTTGACACTGCAGTTAATGTGTCAGAAATTCTTATTGAATGATTGTGCTGTCTACTTTAATTTTTCTACTTGTTCCGGAGACTGATTTGACATACTAATTTCCTTGTTTTTGAACCGTGTTCTGACTTGAGAAATAATCATGCTAAATTTGGTTTAGTATTTAAAAGTCTCTGTAATCTTATAAAGGATGAGATTGGTCCTGGACACCACTTCAAAGATGGGACTGGTCTATTTTCGTTGACTGAATGTGAAATGTGTTTTAAGTTCTAAGAAACAAAATATCTTCTTGCCAAAAAAATAAAATAAAATAATAAAAGAAACAAAATATGTTTGGGAAATTCTATTATGCACTTGGTAATCCTGGGGTTCTCTTGATTTATTACATCATAGTGTCTAGTGTAACACTACCAGCAATTTTAAGTGTAGAACTTAATCTCAGGAATGTCATGACATGTTGGGACGCCTGCAAATTTCTCAGTAGGTAAGATAAATTAAGTGTTCTTGTACTTTGTTTCTGGTATTCACTTGCATGAATAAGTCTCTGAACAGTCACTTAAATGCAGCAATTTCTTTGTTACCTTGGGGATGGAAATTGTTCATTTAATTTGCAACGTTGCTTGCTTTGTTTTGTAATGTATGTTCATTAGTTAAGAACAAATGACAAGAATTTTCAACCTGAAGGTGTTGAGTTCCATAACATTCTCAATGCAGATGCCATTCCCTCGAACAAGGCCATGCTCTTGCAAATATATGTGGCCATGAAGGCCATGCCATGGTATTGTGCTCTTCCATCCATTTCAGAGTACATGATTGAAAATGGCTGGACTAGGTGTTTCTCGAGAATAAATGACATCGGTTGGCTTGGATACTTCATTTATTTAGCAGCTTATCTTGTAATTGTGGAGTTTGGAATTTATTGGATGCACAGAGAATTGCACGACATAAAACCCCTCTACAAATATCTTCATGCTACCCATCACATATACAACAAGCAGAATACTCTGTCTCCATTTGCTGGTAAGTTATCAATCTGTTCTTGATGAAATTCATACTACATGTTGAGTTAAAAATATCCCTTATATGGATTAAACATCTGTCTTACATTTTAGTTTTATTTTATTTATATGAGTTTAGCATTACGGTGTTTCAATTATTTTTGCTAGTAACCATAATGTGTGTTAACACCTAGAAGGCGTCAAAATGTCTTTACAATGTAAGTTATAAGAGTATTGATTTAACATAGACAGTTAACACAGAAGAGCGCTTTGTCTGTATCTATATATATGTATATATGTTTCTAAGTGCTCATTCTGTACAATAATTGCTAATTTCAATTTGAACGCCTTCTTCCCCTAAAACAAAATTTTTCATGCATACTTACAGACATACTGTACGTATGTGAATGTGTGTGTGTGTGCGCTATTTCAAATGCAAAATAAGATTGATTGTTTCTGTTAAACTTCTACACTCGATGAAGTTGCATATTGGATGACTCTTCTATGAGCATGAGAAGAATATTTCTCAGCTGCAATGTTGGTTCTTCCTTCTGCCATTATAAGGCATGTAGGAGATTTATACTTTTATTGATTTTCTGTTTGGACATTAACCAGTGTCAAATACATGTTATCTTTGGTAGCACACAGCAAATTTCTCTGCGTTAGATATTGCCAATTTTGGTTGTATGATGTTAATATTTTATTAGTTCTTTTCTTATTTTACAGCAAACATTAAAAGTACTTTTGCTTGTCCATATCCGCACATGCATCAATATATTTATATGTTTCTAGTTTCTACGGTCACTTTTGTTCTAATCAATCTTGTTATCTTCCATAATTCCATTTCGACCCATATTTGTAAAATCTTGACATAAATGAATACATTCTTATGTTTCTACTGTTACTTCTACTCTGCGCACTTCACTGACTTCTATTTGAACCCATTTCTACAATGTCCTTTCCATTAAACTTTTAGGTTTAATTCTCATTTGTAAACAGCATCTGATTGTTATTGGGTACTTTTTACCTTAATCCGATTTCATTCCAAAGCGCAATTATGCATAGTGGGTTGCCTTCTTTCTAATTATGACTTGACAACACCATGGATTAATTTTTTTTTGATGAATTCCATGAATCTGGTCAGCGGTTAAAAAGTTAATATACTAACTATTGATTTGGAAATAAAGTTTAATTCACTTCTATTCTCAATTATTGTGCCACTCATTATGTGTGTAAATTCATTGTGTAATGACCTGGTATGCATAGTAGAGGCATATTTTGTTCTTATAGTATTTTAAATATATAAATTTTGTCAAACATCTAAACATTCTCATGACAAATATTTCAGGTTTGGCTTTCCACCCATTGGATGGGATACTACAGGCTGTACCACATGTGATAGCACTTTTTATAGTACCAGTACAGTTGACTACGCACTTAGGTTTGTTGTTTATTGAGGCTATATGGACAGCAAACATTCACGACTGCATCCATGGGAAGTTGTGGCCTATTATGGGTGCTGGCTTCCACACCATTCACCACACAACGTATCGACATAACTACGGCCACTATACCGTGTGGATGGATTGGATGTTCGGAACGCTTCGTGACCCTCTCGATGATGGATCCAAGAAGGAAATCTGATTCACTTGCCTTGCTCATCCTTCCCATTTTCAGCCATTTTAAAAATTTTGGTTGGACTGTTTTTAATGCATGTAGCATTTGTGTAAATTATGTTTGTGAATTGCTAAAACAAAAAAAACAAAAACAAAAAAACAAAAACAGAGAAGGGATTTTTAGGTGGATATTTTTCAGTTTATATTTGTGCAGTAGTTTGACAATAAAATTTGAGTTTTTAGCGGCTAAACTTTCTCAACTATCGTTTAACTTACACTTGACCTTTCAAGTTCAAATTTTGGTAGTAAAACCTTCCAAACTATTGAACTGTTAGCAAGTTATTATCTTAAGATTTTAACTTGTGATTTGCTGGTATTATCTCAAGAGCGAATACAATTAAAAGAGGAGTAAGTCATTTCCTGTTCATCAAGGGGGCCGAACTTTCATAAATTTGTGTGCTATTTTTACTATTTATTATTCTTCTATACACGTGATCATAATCAACAATTAATAAGGCTCCACTGTTAGTTGGTTAAATTTAAAGTTGACAATAATTGTTGACCTAAAATTTGGTCAATTGACAGCGGAGCTTTCTTTGTTATCAATAATTACCACGTGTAAATTATAATAGCAAATAATAAAAGTAACACAATAATTTATAGAGGTTCGACTCCCTTATTTAGCCGGTAATGACCTACTCCCCTTTTTGTTGTATTTATTCTGGAGATAATATTACGCAGATTACAGACTTAAACCTTGTAATTTCTAGCTATGACTCTCTTGAATAGTACATTAGTGAGAACTGAGTATTACATATTTAGAACAAGTGAGATTTAATGAGGAAAATAGGCTAATTGTCTAATGAAAAAAGTGAGGAGGCGTGAGAGAGAGAAGCTCAAGGCGTAGGGCTTAAATAACTTAGTTCTCGTTTGGTACGTCATATAAGGGTCGTATTGTATTAAATAATAAATAACACTATGTTTGGATAAAACAATGTATTGTATTAATTATTACGACTAAATTTTTTAATACAATGTATGTTGTATTATTTAATACATAATAAATGGTACGTATTAGCTTGTATTATAATATTTACAAAAGATTTGGGGTCAACACCAGTCTCCGACTCAGACCTGAGACCCGGGACTCGGACCCAGAACTCAGACCCGTAGTTGGTGTTGGGATAGAGTGTATTAAAAATATATTATAACTTTACACAATCAATTAATACAAGTCAATACCAAATATTATATTGTACTAAATAATACTAATACAATACAATACAACACAATCTAACACAATACAATACGTCGTACCAAACGAGCCCTTAGAGTTTTAATCATTTTTCACCTTCCCTAATGCCCTTTATATAATTCAAGGCTTACAAAAGATCATTATTCAAAATGGATAAATATCTCCTCGAAATAGGGAAAATCGCTTTTCTATCTTATATTTAAATTGCAAAAAAAGATCATTAATATCCCTAAAGGATAGGTAGATATTAGCTTGGAGATGATCCCCTATTTCCACGGTCAGTTAAGGCTGTCTCGTAACTGAATTTTAGCTTGTGAACCCCACCATCCATCCAGCCTCTATTTGAGGCTTATTTCCACATGCTGGTAGGCCAACCCTATTTTAGGGCCATTGTCGGCACACAGAAGTTCATTGGCCGGCCAGGGTTTGGTTCGACTAGGGTTCCCTGGCTAGCCATTTCTCCCTTGTTCGGTCCTGCTTAACTGTTTTAGAACCCCTGACAATTGACATCCTGTGCAAGGAAGATTTGTCCAGTCATTGAATTTTCCCCCAAGTCCCTGTACGGACATCTGTACAGATGTCTGTATGGATAGGGACTTTTCAACTCCAGCCTTGGTTGTAAAGACCTTAACCGAGCAGCTATTATAGATATCTGACGATTGATGTCATCCGTGTAGGTCTGTTGTGAAAATTATATATACGCAAGTATACACAGTCAAACAAGTAATAAAGTGATAAGTAAGATCGTCTCCACAGGGATTGCAAACAAAGTTTGATGTACAACCAACTAATTTCAACTTAAAGTAAAAGGAAATAACATGCAAATGGTTGAGTAATGATTCAAAATTAAAAATGACATGAATTAAACTTGCTAAAATTAAAACTGCTGCTAGAAAAATTGCTTGCAAGATAAAAAATGTAATATGGTAAAAATGGCTTGAATAGCTAATTCCTTCTAGTCAGGTTTTTTGTTCTAGGTATTACAGCATCAGTTCAGCATTACTCCAGCATTCTGCAAAATGCAGCCCGGTTTTCATTGGCGAGGTAAATATTCTCGAGTCTCATTTAATTTAGTATACACTGAATAAATATGAACATACTTCTTGTTGGAATTTATTTTACTGGGAACTAGATTTACTACCACATATGTTATTTAACATCCTAAATATGAATCGCTAAAACAATGTAAATAAACACATATAAAGTTTCAGAAACCTTACAGTGGGTGCAGCGTGTTGTCGAGCAAATTTCGCAACACCAAAAATGAATAATAATAATAATAATAATAAGGAGAAAAAATATGATGAACGATTGCGAGTATTCAACCTAGAACGGGGAATACTCGAACTGGGAACGTAAATGCTTGGCAAAAACTAGAAATATCAAGAAGACAAAGGAATATAGTGGTTCAGTCAGATCACGGTCTGCTTAGTCCACTGTTGCAAGAGTTTCGTAGGTGTCATTTCATGGTGGATCACTCCTTTATATACAAAGCAAGTGTCCAATTAGTTACACAAGGATTGCATTCATTGTCAATCCATTTGTATATTGATTTACAATAATTAAACTAAAAACGTAAACATCAATAAATGAATAACAATTTCCATTTACTAAATACAGCAACGTATGCGTCTTCTAATATGCGAGTTGACTGTTCATATTCTAGTGTAAGCTCCCAGGCTCAAGATAGACCTAACATTTAATTAAGTCTAGGATGCCTGCGTTCTTGTATAGTCGCATTTATGGACATCGGATAACGAGCTGATAGAACCTAGACATGCGAGTCTATATTGGTTTATCAAGGCTGTCGGGTCGTTGAGACCAGCTCGCATCATAGAGACTCGATCTCTAAGCTTTCGCAGGAGGATCGAGAGGATACTCGCACATATCCTGGTACATGCGAGTTAAATCCGTTCCTTGGTCCTACATAATGCGAGTCACACGAATGCGATTAGACTTGGTCATATTCGCATCATCTTGCTGATTCTAGCTCAGGCGAGGTTTAAACTCGAGGAGTCTCTCATTGACATCTCAGCTTTTCTTGGGAAAATTGAGTACACGTGTCCTCCAAGCAGGAGTCTAGTTTTGAGTTTCTAGGTGAGAGAAATCTCACTATAACACATGCCCCTAGTTTCACGACATGACAGATTCGGTCATGAGGGAAACTATATGCGAGAGACAGGTGAAAGGTTGTCACAAAGAGGTGACCTTTGGTTGTCCCATCCAGGGTTTCGAAAAATGACGACTGTAATTATTTCGTTTTATCTTATTTATGGTGCCACGTCACGAAACTCTTCGGTTTTCGTGTAGGCGTGCCCATGGCTGACCGTTGGATAGGATGACCTTAGACATTCCTGCTGCCACGTGTCATAATCCCAATTTATGAGGGATATGAGTATTTAAGCCCTCTGATACAAAATAACTTTCTCATTTTCCCTCTCATTCTTAACTTCCTCTTCCCCTTTTTCTTTGAAATTTGTAGAAATCCTCATCCATTCTCCACCCAGATTTACTTTTCTTCCCGTCTCTCTAAGACTTCAGAAGAGACCGAAACCAATTTACAGGGAGCAATCAAAAAAGCTAAAGGTCAATTTCTAATCCACTTGTGTACTTGGTTTTTTTGAAAAGATGAAAATTGCTTTTTTGGGTTTTTGTGACATTTTGGGAGGTTCGAACATGTATGTCCGTAGGGAATATACATAGGGTTGTATTTTTCTGTGTAGAACTGGATAATCTTAGAAAAATAGACCTGAAATTTGTATAACCGTGAACTTTAGGAAGAAAATTTTGAATAGTCGCACCTTTCTTATTTGCTTATTTCTTGAATACACGCGGGTATTCGGATGAACACTTCGAATACTCGCATACCTGCTTCCTTTAGGTTTTACAGAGACTTTATCATTCCTAGTCGCTGTTTTAGAACATAGGGCTTTATATTCTTTGTATATTTTGTTGTGGGAACATTGGTTAAGTCTTTCAAATGGTGGGCGTGTCGCCGTATTCCAATGCTCACACGTGCGATCTTATGTTCCTTGAGGTACTGCAATACGCCCAGCCATTTGCGACATACGCCAGTGTTTCCTGTTCCAATATAAGTGTATTCTTCGACTAGCAGATTTGCTCAAAACGGTGGGTGTTTCCCAGTAACTTTAGGGTCATGCTACAAAACGCATGCCCCTTCGGTCACTGGGATACACCCAGCCATTTTTTGAGGTACATCGCTAGTCGGATATGCGTGCCAAACTCGCAGGTTGTGGTTGGTTAGATTCTTCGAAACGGTGGGTGTTTCCCAGTCACTTCAGGGTCATGCTCGAAAACGCATGCCCCTTGGGTTACTGGGATACACCCAGCCGTTTTTTGGGAGATTCTTCTATTCGCACACCTGCGATTTTGTGCTTTAGTGGGCTAATTGGCTTTTCGCGAGAATCCAAATCAGTCTTCTAAGGAGATTTTGAATTTTGTATGCGGGTGAGGTCACTTATATTATTTTTGCACATTCACCACACTAAAAAGATCTTCTATCTTTTAGATGAGCGATCTGTCGGACAGTAAAATGCTTGGCTCTGGAGGCGATGCATTCGATGGCGACCAAGACCATCAGGAGGATAGCTTCATCCCAACTTCTATCTCAAAAGAGGAGATCCCTACTGCCGGAGACACGAAGTTGGGCCCGCTGTCCTCTGCAGACATCGAGAGGATGATGCAGGAGCTCGCTGAACCAGGAACTATCGAGATTCGAGACAGCGAGTCTACGGTGTCAGCTCGTGAACACCTTATTCACTCCAGGCATGCTCCTGATGTCGAAGTCGAGGAGATGGACGAAGATTGGATGGCTCCAAACTGCGAGTCAGATGAGGAAGAGGACGCTGAGGGAAGTGGGACCGGTTCAGTGGATAATACTCAATTGGATGAGCCCTTCTCATGCGAGGACTTGGTTTCGCGAGTCACCAAATCTGACCTCACCACCTTTACGAGATTAAATTTGCTGCGACTTGCCTCCTTGCGTCCTCGTCCTACCCAGAGAGCGCACCTTTCCTTTACTAACCTTGCGATCATACCCATAGAGGATGTGGTAGTTTCTATCCCCATTCTTCGATGTGGAGTATCAATCCCTTTTCATCCATTCATCTCTGCTATTCTGAAGCGGTATGATGTATCTTCTTTTCAACTAACTCCAAATAGCTATCGCATAGCTTTAGGCTTTTATGCGATGTATATGGAGTATGTGCATAGGGAGCCTTCAATGGAGGAGTTTAGCTATTTTTATGACATAAAGAACGTGGGTCTCCACAATGGCTTCTAATGTTTCAGCAAGTGGGCCACTTCTGAAATCAACGGGGTGGAAGGCATGGTTTCCAATATGGGGGATTAGAAATCTAAATGGTTTTATGTTTTTAAGGTCCCAGGAATTAGGACTGACTTTAATCGTCGACCTAGTACGTCGCATATTTCTTCACTTAATCAATTTTCAAGTTACCTTGTGACTTTGAGTTAACCTGTTCTTCCTTATTTTCGCAGATAGACCGGCTCGACTTGCACTAGACGCGACTCGCAGAGAAACTGCTGAAATTCTCAGAAGCCTCCCTGTTCAAGATCGTGACTGGCGACTTCTATGCACGACCTTAAAGCTGCGGGAACACAAGCTAATTCCAGAGAACGCGAGCCTTCAAAGGGAGCCAGTGTACAAGGAGCCGTCTGAGAAGCAAAAAGAGCGGATAGACAAACGCCTTTCCAAGCAGACTTCTCGGCCAACATCAGGTAACATATCACATGTATAAACTAGTGCATTAAAACTTATCATTATTTGTACTTATCTTTTCTTGTCCTCGTAGAGATGACTTTCCTGAAGTCCGCACCGGTCCTCAACTGCAAGCCAAAGACTGGAACAGCGACGACATCTCCTATCGTTCCCAGAAGAGAAAGAGCGATGTTGTGGATATCATTGTCGTGGACTCCTCTAAGAAGCCAACTAAGGCTACGCAGGACAAGGGGAAGAAAGTCGTGATTGATCTAGCTGTCCGAACTCCCGACTTCCTAGTTCTGCAGGAAAAGTTTATGGGCGAGGAGTTCATGTCCAAGGTGGAGAGGACTCCTTCTGAGGAGCTTATTCCACGTTCTGTAGAGTTGGCTTCGCAATCTATGACCATGTTCATGAAAGCCTTTGCTGCTGGCTCTAAGGAAGCTGAACTGTTAAAGAGGCAGAATGCTCAGCTTCAGGAGAGCGTCAAGAAGCTGAAACAGGAAGCGGCTGACAAGGACAAGGAGCACGAGGAATTTCGTAAAAAAGTCGAACTCGAAGCCAAGAACTCCAAGGTGAAGATTGAGGAGGTGTCTCGCAACTTAGAGGTCGAGAAGGAGAATGGAAAGAAGCAGTACGACCAACCGGTCTCTGATTACATCTACACAACTCTTTCCAAGATTCCAGACTTCGACTTCTCAATCCTTGGGGCGGAGGCAGTTGAGATGGCTGAGGCTTTTCGAGCCATGTCACCCACGCAGACTCAGGGAGGTGGAGGAAATCTTTTCCCCGAGGATGCTGATGCTGCCGACACTGAGGAAGTCCTGGACGAGGCTGTCAACAAAGTCGCTGATAAGTCTACCACTCCAACTGCCCCCATTGCTCCCAATGCTTAGCTTTTACTTTATTACTTTTGCCATACTTTTTTAAGCGGTACAAGGGTACTCACAATTTGTACTTAGACAAATTTATGCTTATTTTTCTTTTGAACAAATCGACATCCCTTCGGGGATCTTTATTTATGTTATGACATCTTCGCAGTACACGGGTACTCGCGTTTTTCTGTTTATTTATCATTTTGATTGCGGTTTAATTATAGCTTGGTGTAATAAATATTAAAGTAGAAAATTTTCAAAACTGCAGAAAATTTTTCAAAACTTCAAAAAAATTTCAAAACTTCGAAAAAACTTCATACTTCTTTAAGAAATAGATTAATCAATAGTACAAAGTGAGTGGGTTATATACCCCCTATACTTAGAATATTTAAGCAGATAAATTGACTAAATATAAATACACAGCGAGTACAAACGATACAATGCGCGTACTATTGATAATAAAATTTTAAGCTTTCGCCATTCTAGGCTCTTTGGATTATAGTACCATAGAGTTCTGCGAGTCGGTATGTTGCGTTACCAATTTTTTCTGCGATGAGATATGGTCCTTCCCAATTGTCTCCGAAGACCCCATGTGCTGGGTTTTTCGTGTTTGGCATTACTTTTTGAAGAACCAAATCTCCTACTCACAGAACTCTCTCCGTGACCTCGGAGTTGAAATACCGTACGGTTCGCTGCTGATAAGCCGCATTTTTCAGGTGAGCCTGATCGCGCTTTTCTTCCAGAAGGTCGAGGTGAAGCGGCTGTTTCTCATCGTTTTGTGCAATGTTAAGAACATCTCTTCGTAGGGAACCTGCCCCAACCTCGACTGGTATCATGGCCTCGCATCCATAGGAGAGCGAGAAAGGAGTCTTACCAGTCGTGGATCGGGGGGTCGTATTGTATGACCATAAAACTTGTGGAAGCTCTTCTGGCCATACCCCCTTACGCTCTTCAAGTTTTCCTTCGATGGTGTGTTTGATTATCTTGTTGACTGCTTCAGTTTGCCCGTTACTCTGCGGGTAGGCGACTGCTGAGAATGCCTTTTAATCCCTAACTCATCGCACAACTGTCGCATCTCCTTACAATCAAATTGCTTTCCGTTATCTGAAATGAGCTTGTAAAGGATGCCAAATCGACAGATTATGGAGTTATAGACAAACTCGTGCAGTTTAGCTGCTGTGATGGTTGCTAGTGCTTTTGCTTCGGCCCATTTTGTAAAGTAGTCGACCGCGACTACAACGTATTTGACTCCACCCTTTCCTTTTGGTAATTCTCCTATCAGGTCGATGCCCCAGACCGCAAAGGGCCAAGGGCTCGTGATAGAATGCAAGTGACTCGGAGGTTGGTGGACATACGTGGCTATTCGCTGACACTTGTCGCATTTCTTTGTGAAGTTGAAAGCGTCTTGCCGCAGGGTAGGCCAGTAATACCCTTGCCGCATGATTTTTAAGGCAAGAGAATTACCAATAGTGTGATTCCCGCAGATACCCCCATGTACCTCGCGGAGTATATAGTCGCAATCCTCCCCGTCAATGCATTTAAGTAGCGGCTGACTGAAGCTTCTGCGATATAATCTTCCATCATAGATGACATATCGGGCAGCCCGCTGTCGCAGTTTTCTCGCTTCTATTTTGTCATCGGGCAAGATACCCTTTTCCAGGTAGGCGATTATTGGAGTCATCCAAGTAACTTTTATGGCAACATCTATTTCCATCACTTCTTCCCGACTCACCGTCGGGTGAGCCAACACGTCAACAGGAATCACATCCAGCAATTCAGCTTCTCTAGTTGAGGCCAAGCGGGCCAATGCGTCTGCGTGTGAGTTATGAGCACGCAGTACTCGAGATACGACTACTTTCTTGAATTTTTGCAACAACTCACATACTATGGCGAGGTACTTAGCCAAACGCCAGCCTCTGGCCAGATATTCTCCGTTTACCTGGCATACGATGATTTGGGAGTCGCTAAAAGCCTGTAAGTATTCTATCTTCATTTCGAGAGCGAGCTTTAATCCTGCGATCAAAAACTCCTACTCGGCTTCATTGTTAGATGCAGAAAACTCAAAACGTAAAGCAGTGTGTACCTTAAAATTGTTAGGACTGATAAGTATGATTCCACCACCGAAACCTTCGCTATTAGAAGCCCCATCGACGTACAACGTCCATCCTTCTCCATTCAGTACAGTAGTGTCAATTTTTTCTTCTACGAGTGCCACTTCAGTACTTGGGAACTCAAGAATGAAATCTGCCAAGGCCTGCCCCTTGATCGCAAATCTCGGTTTGTACCTGATGTCGAACTGGCTTAGCTCTACTGAGCATTTCAACAATCTTCCCGATGGCTCTGGCTTTGCTAAGACTTGCCTCAAAGGGTAGTTTGTTAAAACCTCAATGCTATGGGCCTGAAAATAAGGTCGCAGTTTTCTTGACAATATTACCAGGGCAAATGCTAGTTTTTCCATTTGAGGATAACGAGTCTCAGCATCTAACAAACGTTTACTGACATAGTACACTGGGTATTGTCGACCTTGGTCTTCGCGGATTAGCACTGAGCTAATCGCATATTCTGACACCGCCAGGTAAACGGATAAGACTTCGCCGGATATGGGTTTTGACAGGATTGGGGGCTGCCCCAAATGCATTTTTAATGCTTGAAAAGCTTCTTCGCATTTCTCGGTCCATTGGAACTTCTTGTTTCCTTTTAAAATCTGAAAAAACTCTTTGCATTTATTAGAGGATCGTGATATAAAACGATTTAGAGCGGCGACTTTACCTGTGAGACTTTGGACTTTTTTTGGCTTAGTCGGTGATTGCATTTCTACTAATGCTTTGATCTTCCTAGGGTTTTCCTCTATTCCTCGCTGATTAACCATAAACCCGAGAAATTTCCCTGAACCGACTCCAAAGACACACTTAAGAGGATTTAGTCGCATTTTATATCGTCGAAGTATTTCAAACATTGCTTGTAAATGGTTGACATGGTCTTCTGCATGTTGAGATTGTACGAGCATATCGTCAACATACACTTCCATGGTGTCTACAATCAAATCTGCGAACATCATATTTACTAGCCTCTAATATGTCGCATCTGCGTTTATCAAACCAAAGGGCATTACCTTATAACAATACAAACCTCGATCTGTAATGAACGAGGTATGTTCCTGATCTGGTTCATACATCGGGATTTGATTATATCCCGAGTATGAATCCATGAAGCTGAGAAGCTCATGACCTGCAGTGGCATCAACAAGTTGGTCAATGCTAGGAAGTGGGAAGCTGTCTTTGGGACAAGCTTTATTTAAATCAGTGAAATCAACGCATGTGCGCCATGAGCCATTAGGCTTGGGCACGAGTACGGGATTTGCTAACCAGTATGGGTAGAACGACTCCCATATGAAGTCGCATGCCAAGAGGCGGTCGACTTCTTCCTTCAGCGCTTGGTACCTCGCGGGGTCCATTTTGCGGTGCTTCTGTCGGACACCTTGCACTTTGGGGTCAATGTTCAATCGATGACACATGACCTGCGGAGATATTCCGACCATATCTGAATGTTTCCAGGCAAAAACATCAAGGTTTTGTTTGAGAAATGTCATTAGTTTTTTTCACTGCTGAAAAGTTAGTTTAGGGCCAACTTTCAAAACTTTATTATTATCTACTGGATCGATAGGTACCTCAATGGTGTCTTTCGCGGCTTGGGCGGTTGCGGCATAATCGAGGATCCTCGGATCCAAATCTGGTTCGTCTTTATGAGGCCCTTCTTCTATTCTGAAGACCTCCTGACGAGGAGGTAGTGCCTCTAGCAGATAGATGACATTGACTGACTTCTTTTTTGCGAGTTTGACCGCTGTGTTGTAGCATTCTCGCGAGTCTGATTGGATTCCTCGCACAAAACCTATTCCATCGGGAGTAGGGAACTTCATCGTGAGATGATAGATTGACGTCACGATCTTCATCTCTTTTAGAATTGGCCGACCGATCACAGCATTGTATGCTGAGTATTGGTCGATTACTGCAAAGTCAGCCATTGACTTGGCTACTACAGGGGCAGTTCCCAAGGTGATAGGGAGCTTGATCATCCCTTTCTATGCAATGATGTTGCCAGTAAAACCGTATATACTCGACGTTCCAGGTCGCAGATCCTTCTCATGCAACCCCATCTGTTTGAAGGCTTGGAAGTTCAAGAGATTCACAGAACTTCCGTTGTCCACGAGTATACGCTGGACGTTATCTCTGCCAATATTGGCAACGATGACCAATGTGTCAGAATGTGGGTGGTGGACCCATCTCGCATCACCTTCCATGAATGTGATGTCGTCGCACTCTCTCTTGAACAACTTCTCCGGTCGCTCGCTCAGGTTGTTCACATTGGTGAGTGGTTTTTCTTTGGCTTCTCTTGCATATCGCTCCTGTGACTTTCTGGAGTCACCTGTGATATGGGGTCCGCCTATGATGGTCAGGATGTTGCGAGGAGTTCTCGAACCACTCGCATTCTGGTTTTCTTCTTTGTCATCCGCTTGGGGATGACTTTCCTCATTGTTTTTGTATTTTCAGAATTTTCCTCTCCTGATCAGCTCTTCAATCTCGTCCTGCAAAAACCAACACTCCAAAGTAGTGCGACCAATATCTTTATGGTACTTACTAAATTTTTTAGGCTCTCTCTTGTCGCGGTTTCCCCTGATCGCGGGAGGCTTCTTGAAGACCCCATTCTTCTCTTCGATGGCGTAGATATGGTCTCGAGGTACTGCGAGCTCGGTATAGTTCACGAAGCGTGGTCCACCTTTTCTTCTTGGGGAAGATTCCTTCTTTGGAGGGGATTTTGCCAATTTCGGACTTCGCTGTCTCTGTGGACTTCGTCTTCTTGGGCTTCGTCCTCTGGAATTCTTCCCTCGGGGACTGCGGGATTGTGATCGCGACACTGGCGATTTACGCTTATCTTTGCCTTTCTCCAACTCCGCTAGAGAATTCTCAATCCTCTTATGCGGTTTTGCCATGGCATAGAACTCGACCAGTGATTCTGGTCTTCAAGCTTGCAACTCCTTCCAGAAATTGGTTCTTGGCAGGACACTTGTTATTAACATACATACTAGCGAAGACTCGGGAGCCTTATCAACTTTTTTTACTTCAGCATTAAAACGCTTAAAATAGTCTTGTAAAGACTCACCAGGTTCGTGTTTGATGTTAGCCAGAGTGGTATAGGGCGGCCTATAGGTCATCGTGGCTTGGAAATGCGTGAGGAACAGGTCGACAAAGGTCTCCCATGTCGAGATAGAAGCCTCGGGCAATTGGCTGAACTAATCGTGGGCGTTCTCTTCCAATGTTGCCACAAGAATGCGACATTTTGCGAGCTGAGGTACCTGATCCACTTCCATAATAGTATTGAGTTTCTCTAAATAATCAATGGGATTAGAGGTACCTTTGTATTTTAGGGATTCAGGTAATCAGAATCCCTTGGGGAGTCGAGCTTGTCGTACTTCTGCAGTAAAAGGAGAGGTCCCATGCAGCTTGTATATGGGCTTTCTCTGCTGTTCGAGCATTTTCAAAGCCTGCAAAAGCATGCTTTGATCAATACTCCAGCTAAGGGAGCAGTGATTGGTGCTGCTGCAGGTGTTGTTGCTATTACAGCGTGGTTTGCTGGGATATTAACCCCAGTGGTCGCAGCTGGTGCGTTAGGCTGGTTGGTGCGAGTATTTACACCCCGATCGTCCATTTGGGGATCACGGGGCTTTTCCACGTCACGAGGTGCGTGGGAGCGTGCCCTAAAAACAACGTTAAGGTGATCATATAGATCACCCCTGTGAACCTAATATCTTCCTCCCTGCGGTGTCTCCACAGAACCGGACCTAGTGTACCTACTGGGTGTGCAGCCATGCGAGGATGAGGAGGCGGATTCTACGTCATTGTCTCGCAAAGGTCTGCTACGAGGATTGCATCGTTCGGGGTCTTCCTTGGTTTGTGCCTCCTGGTTGGGATACCTCGCAGATTGGTCCCTCGAGGTTGGTTGATTCAAGTCGAGTCCTTCTAGGTTGGTCCTCCATTCCCTGCAAGTACGGTTACTACGACGTCTAGAGTTAGTTACCTGAGGGTTTTTTGTGCGAGCAGTGGGTGCTCGAGGAGGACGTCGGGCCCTGTTCTGTCCATCCACCTCAGCTTGCAGGGCGCGCAGCTGGTCCTAGATTGCGGTATACTGATCGGTGGTCAGTTGGACGATACCTTCAGACACTGCCACCGGAGTGAAGGGTGGAAAGTTCCCCATTGTTGCTGTTGGTGTAGACGTTTCCCCAGCTTGAAGGCCAGTAGTTTCAGGGAATAGGTTGAGAGGTCTGGCATTACCTCGACCTACTCCGCCATTGATGACATCCACTAGTGGTGCTCTACCTCCTGACAACGGAACGTTCATCATTCTGATGTTGATGGATTCATTGTTAAAACCTCCGTTTACTTGGTTTCCAACCATTATGATTTTCTTTCTGTATTAGCAAGAATGTACTTCTTCTGTTTCCCACAGACGGCGCCAAATGTTGTCGAGCAAATTTTGCAACACCAAAAATGAATAATAATAATAAGGAGAAAAAATACGATGAACAATTGCGAGTATTCAACCTAGAACGGCGAGTACTCGAACTGGGAATGTAAATGCTTGACAAAAACTGGAAATATCAAGAAAACAAAGGAATATAGTGGTTCAGTCAGATCACGGTCTGCTAGTCCACTGTTGCAAGAGTTTCGTAGGTGTCATTTCATGGTGGATCACTCATTTATATACAAAGCAAGTGTCCAATTATTTACACAAGAATTGCATTCATTGTCAATCCGTTTGTATATTGATTTACAGTAATTAAACTAAAAACGTAAACATCAATAAATGAATAACAGTTTCTATTCACTAAATACAGCAACGTATGCGTCTTCTAATATGCGAGTTGACTGTTCATATTCTAGTGTAAGCTCGCGGGCTCAAGATAGACCTAACATTTAATTAAGTCTAGGATGCCTGCGTTCTTGTATAGTCGCATTAATGGACATCGGATAACGAGCTGATAGAACCTACACATGCGAGTCTATATTGGTTTATCAAGGCTGTCGGGTCGTTAAGACCAGCTCGCATCATAGAGACTCGATCTCTAAGTTTTCGCAGGAGGATCGAGAGGATACTCGGACATATCCTGGTACATACGAGTTAAATCCGTTCCTTGGTCCTACATAATGCGAGTCACACGAATGCGATTAGACTTGGTCATATTCGCATCATCTCGCTGATTCTAGCTCAGGCGAGGTTTAAACTCGAGGAGTCTCTCACTGACATCTCAGCTTTTCTTGAGAAAATTGAGTACACGTGTCCTCCAAACAGGAGTCTGGTCTCGAGTTTCTAGGTGAGACAAATCTCACTATAACACAGCGGAATAATAATGTCTCCTTCCACTCAGATCTCTAACCCTTGTATCTTGTCTGTAGCAGAGTATCACCAAGATCTGAGTCCGAATCTCCTTCTCTTGAAACTGGATTCTTCACAGCCTTACACACTATGATTGAGTACCACTTGATGTGTGTGGGCACTCACTCTATCACTATAGGGTATGAAAATATAAAGAGAGAAGGAGAGAGGAGTGGTTCGAAAATAGAGAGAAGTGATGGCTTAGAAAATTTGACTGAAGGCTTGAATTTCATTATCTTTTGATGTGTGTCATTACTATCTATTTATAGGCAACCACCTAGGTTTAGGTTAGAATTACTAAGCATTAAAATATTGAAAAAATTAAATGGTAAATTTCCCTCAAAGTGGCTGACCATAGGATGTGGGCCCCACTTTGGAATTTTTCTATTTTTCAACAATTTCTCAAAAACATCATTTTTCCAATTCAACCACTTAAATGCCAAAACTATTTATTTAATAATTAAAATTAATTATCAAATAAAATTACCATTTCATATATTAATTAATTAGACTTAATAAAGTCTCTTAATTAATAAATAAACCTTAGAATCCCTTTTCTTCACAATTAAGCCATTGCTTAGTGAAAATTCTTAAACTAGACATAGTCTAATTTTAGAATTGTAATTGATTAGTTAAAATCAATTAACTGAGTCTTACACGCAGGATGGTCTCAACTAGTATGGGGACCATGGGCCTATACAACTGAGCTTCCAATAAGCAGATCTAGAATTTACCAAGTAAATTCCCTAACTTATTAATTCCTTATTGCATCCACCATAGAACTTGGAATTGCACTCTTGGTCATATAGAACGCTCTATATGTTCCACGATATAGATACGCTACAAACATTTAACCATCGTTCTAATCCCAATAATCAAAGATCCTCTATAGCTTATTTACACCAAGTAGGGATGAATTTACCGTTTCACCCCTCAATGTATTTTATCCTTAAAACACTTAGCTTCCTATAAATGATATTTCTGTGAACTAATATAATCACTGAAACAAGAGCTCTTCCATTTCTCTCTATTAAGCCAAGCTCGAAGGAAATTATCGTTTCACTTCGATGTCCAGATAGAAGCTATAGATTCCGTATCTATGTTTAGCGCTCCCACTCAATTGTACTATCATGTTCCTAAAATGTACGCATCACCCTGACCAAAAAGTAGGCTTAACTAACAAATCAAAGAACATGAATAGCACTTCTGAGATTGAACCTAAGCATGTCAGGATTAAGATCTTTTGATCTAAGATCAACTAGTGATATTGACTTAGAAAGATACAACGGTAAGATTACAATATCTTTACCAAGATCAATATCGGTCCCATTCCAATGTATACTCCATACATCCGAAACTAGCATACTTTGCCAATGTTCTGGAAAGAACATAACACTTATCCAAGGTGTAAGTATAATTTATCGCTGATTATCACATCAGTGTAAATCTAATGCACTGATGAATCAGGGACATTATCTTTTGAAGCATATAATCACAATCACATTCCACTGTGTTGACATCATTGTAATTGTGAAAAACTATATGTTCTGGACTTAACAAATTTTGTATATATTGAACCATATGAAAAACTACATGTTAACATAAATGATTTCTAATCTTCTATTGATAACAAATCAGATTAGATTGAAATGGGTTTTATTTAGGGCATAAAATCCCAACAAACTCCCGCTTGCACTAACATGAAACAAGTAGTGCATTTCAATCAATCTATTGTCTTGATTTCTAGATCAAGTGTAGTATATTTGACTAAACCCAAATTACAGGAACTGTAAGTTTGTGGTAAGAAACTGCTTTCTCCACCATTACTTCCTTTGTGATCATAAAACAGTATGCAACATCATTTTTACTATATGCATTACTCATCTAGGGATACTGAATTCCTTACTGCTTATTAAGTGCATCTGAATAAATAGAAGACATATCTCTAATTCTATCCAAAATGGAATGGAGATAATACAGTGTAGAATTTTCTTCAGTTGAATAAGTTTTAGTGTTTTTCAAAATAACAAAGTCATTTATCTTCACTGATGGAGCTTAAATTAGCATAGATGGATTTTTACATCCTTCTAGAATAATTCCTCCACCCCCAGAGTAACCACCATCTCGAATAGGTTATGAGTTGGTGTAGATATAAGGACTCTAATATACACCCCTACTATCTAACATATAGGTCACTTTCAGAAATCTTTCTTGACTATCTCCTAATGTTCCTTGTTTGATTACATCTTAGATGGCTGCCACTCAACAGTAGGAGTCTGGTTAAATTTGTACATCGAAGTATATTTAACCTCTTACTATTGTTTCTTAGGGATATCTTGTTGTGACATATTATCTTAGTCTGAAACTGTAAGTTCCTTCTAGACTAAGTCATCAACATAGCAATCTAGTATTAACATTAATGTAAAATACTTGCTTAAGATTAAGTAATCATTAGAGATACCATAAAACATTTCATGAGGATTAGGAATTTTGCCTAAGTCATTCGAATAGACCATGCAAAAATTCTCCTATCTTATCCTCAAAATTCTGATAAGTTATTGCTATCCATATGAATGGTTAGATTTACTTTCTCATTTGAATTCTAAAGTTCCTATCACAAGTTTCATCCAAATAAAGATGGGCTTAGAATTTTAAAATTCTACCACTCAAATAAGGTATTGTGATACTATGTCCAGGAACTTTATTAGTATCTATTTCTATTACAATAGTAACATATTAATTGGAACAAAAATTAAGATCAAGAATAAGTTCTAATAATTTGCTAGTTTTGTTCATTATATTATATCCATGTTTAATCAAAATATATGTGTGCCATAGAGATACTGTGGTGTATTGAGTATAGTCTAGAGTTCAAAATGAACTACATGTGTCAATAGCTTTATCCACTCCTAAGTGTTCTAGAGATCATGGAGTGTTATGAATATAATCCAGAGTTCAATAGATATAAAAGATCGTTGAGCTGCATATATTATTCTCAACTTCTTCCACCCCTATCAGATCAAAAGATCTTTTTTTAAAATAAAATCTTAATAATTGCTTAAGAATTAACAATTATTCATAAACTTTGAATTTGAATTCGAAGTGTTTATGTGGTATTAACTCTTTGCAGAGATGAATATACCATAGATTTTGTATCAATAATAAAACACAAACACATACAAGCATTATAAACATATAAATATAATTGGTATTGGCATACACAAGATAAAGAAATATGAAGCTCAACTCATAAATGCAATTCATTACCAAAAGAGAAAACTTTATTAATATTCTCAGAAAAAATGAATTGTCTGCAATAATATGAAAAATAGGGAATAAAAATCTCAAACCAATAATATAAATCAAATTGTTCATAAATTAAAACAGTTAATTCAAAAATTATTAAAGAAGATTCCGAGCTTCATCTTCAATCTTGGACAATCTCTACCCATTTGTCCAACCATCCAACTCAACTCGCTAGGATAGCAATCTGAGTTTAAGCAGCTGAAGCTGAAATAAGAAGAAAAACAAACATGGTTAGTAGATCCAGAATTAATAACCCAAGGGGATAATAATTCTCTAAAACACATGAGTTTATAGCATAGAAAGAAATACCTTATTTCTTAGCTAGAAACTTAGGGCATTGGGGTTTCCAGTGGCCCTTTTCATTGCAATAGAAGCATTTTCATTTTGGCTTTCCATCAAGATTAGCATCCTTTTTCTTTTTAATTGTTTTCACAGCTTGAACAGGCTTCTTGCTATTCTTCCACTTCTTCTTGTTGCTGGGTTTTGAAGTAGAGGCAATGTTTGCCTCAGGTTTGTCCGTACCATTAGCATTGCTAGAACTAGGAGCTTTAGATCCTCCTTTCTGTGGTCCTCCAATCAAATTTTCAAATGTCTGAAGGTTGTTGAACAACTCATGAAAGTCAAGTTCCAACTTGTTCATGACATAATTTGAAGTGAAGGGCAGAAAGGCTGGAGTCAAACTGTTCAACATCAGACTCACTTGAGTGGTCTGATCCATGACAGCTCCATGATTCTCTGCTTCTTGGAAGTAACTCATCATCTGGAGAAGTGATCACGCACGCTCTGATGAGGTCTCATCCGTGCATTGATGAAATTCTTTGTCGCCTCAAAGCGAGCTTGAATTGATGTCATCCTGAATAGTTCAGTCAACTTGTTCATGATATCTCCAGCCGTGAGAGTGTTTGCAAACCTTGTTTTCAAGGTGTCAACCATGCTAGACAGCATAAAGTATCGAGCTTTGTTGTTGGCATTCTGCCAACGCTCGAACTTTTCTTTTACTGCCTTGGTTGCATTCTCACCTGGCTGCTCAGGAGCCTCTTTAGTCAACACAAACAAGACACTTTCACCAATAAGAGCAATGTTAATGTTCTCTCTCCATTTGGTAAAGTTAGATCCATTGAGCTTGTTATCAGTCAATAGTGACACCATGGGATTGTTCATAGTCATATTGGATACTACAAATAATAATAAATAGAAATCAAGTAAGGTTCAACACAAAATCACATTCAGAAATTATTAGCACTTAGCAAGTAGGAATGACAAGTGAAAATACTAAAACATACAAACCTCAATAATTTCCAAGGTTTTCAACAAACTGATATCAGTGTCCCGTTTAGGCGAGAGTCAAAGCTACCATCCATTGAATAGAGTTGTCAACTCATCTAAAATGATAAACATTCTAGCAACCTTTTATTCGATCAAGATGAGAATCCAACGTTGTCCTGTTTAGGCGAGAGTCAAGGCCATTCTATCTTATGAGCTAAAACACTTACAAATAATACTTATCCTTCGAGATTATACGGCGTTAAATTGCTAATGAACGTTCCTCCATTAGGGAAGATTACTCACTAAAACAAGAACTATGTAGGACCAACAATGGAGATCGAATGTCCTTATAATAAAGCTCATTATTTAAAGTGTATTTTCTTCTAATATTTATTTTAATCTATTTATTTTATATATATTTATTTAATTAAAATTCTAATTTAGAATAAAATTCTAAAAATAAATTTTTATTTAATATTTATAAAATTATGCCTAGATGGTTCTGAAAATAAATTAAATTATTTTCTATCTTAGTAATAATTTTTAATAAATATTTCAAAAATTATTCAATTTAAGTTGATTCAAAAAATTAATTTTCAACTCAAATTTAATTTTCTATAGATATATATATTGCATAATTCTAAAATTAATGTATTTAAAATAAATACATTTTCAAAAATGCTATAAAATAAAATAAAATAAAATAAATCCTGAAAAAATTATTCTAATTTATGTTGATCCAAAATTAATTAATTTTCAACACAAATATAATTTTCCTATCTAATCAAATATTAAGAAAATTGTCAAATATTTAAGTATCATGATTAAAATCAACTTAAATATTAATTTTCTATTTAATTAAATATAACTAGAAAAATACTTCAAGCAAACAGAAAATAATTATCTAGACTTTCACTAACTAATTACTTTATTTTCTAATTATAATATATTTTAGTCCATTTATTTTAATTAATCATGAAATAAAAAATTTATTAATTTAAGTTGGTCTAAAATTAATTATAATAATTAATTTTCAACTTTAATTGATTTTTTTAAAAAAATCAAAATTTTTCTGCATTAAAAAATGCAATTTCGAATTTATAAATAAAATGATTAATAAAATAAAATATATTTTGAATTTTTTTCAAATTTAAGTTGTTCTGAAATTAAAATTTCCAACTTAAAATAATTTTCTATTTAATTAAATATTCTGAAAAATAATAATAAATAAGTATCAAGAATGAAATCAACTTAAATATTTAATTTTTCAATCTAATTAAATGTATTAAATATAAGAATTAAATAATTAAGTATAAAATAAACTTAATTATTAATTCTAATTTAATACTAGGAAAAAATATTCTAATTTAAGTTGATCCAAAATTAATTAATAAATAATTAATTTTCAACTTAAAATATTTTCCTAATTAAATATTAGAAAATATAATTAGTTACTAGAAATAACTATCTAGAATATATCTCATTTAACTAAGTGTTTTTCTAAAATTAACTTTAAAATATTCAATAAAAAATAAATTTCATATATTTTAAAGTTAATTATGTTGCTAATTCAATTTTAATTAGGTTAGACTAATATAATTAACTTAATACAATTATTTTAATGAGGCAAATGGACATTTACAATTGGGGTGGTTCTGTATATCGTACCCACTACAATGGCCCCCTAACTCTCACACAAGGCCCAAAGGATAGAAATTTAACCTTTAAATAAATAATTGTTATTCATTGAATAAGCCCAATTCTAATTGAGCCTAAATAAAATTACTTAAGTAAAATTTTATTTTAGCAACCTAGTCCATTTAATTAATAAACCTTAAATGGGCTTCCTATATGCATCTAAGCTCAAAAGCAAACATATAGGCTCACACAGGTCAAATGATTTAGATGGGCCCTATCATGTTACTAGGTTTACACAGATAAAATAAATTGCAAAATTTATCTATTACAAATTATGTATAAGATCTATTGACAATTGAACTATGATTAAAATCAGATCATTGGATCTGTCAATAAGTTAATCGTAACAATTTAGATCAAATAAATAATAGGTTTGTAATTTTTTTTTGAATAAATAATTAAACAATCAAAACATTACAAGCCAAACAAGTAACAGATAACTAGAAAGTAGGCTTAGATATCTCTATTTTAAAATTTAAAACATATCAATTTAAAATTTAGGTTGTTAGAGAATATTTGAAAAAATTCAAAAACCAAAATTTTAAATTGAAATGTTTTAAATTTTAAATTGTAACTTAAATTCAAATATCTAACCAATTTTCAAATTTCAAGTTTATTTAAAATTTAAATTAATTAAATTTCTATTAAGATAATATAATATAATATCTTGAATTTTAAAATTAAGATATTCCTAACACTATATTCTTAATCTTATAATTTAATAAATTAAATATTACAGAAATAAATAATTTGAAAAATAAGATATTTTATGGTTAGGATATGCCCAATTTTATTAAAAAATAAAATAAGTTTGAAAATTTTATGGTTAGAAACCCTAAAATTTCTTTTCAAACTTGTTGCCCCTAATTTTTCTCAATATACGTGGACCAATCAGACAGGGACACGTGGATCAAGCAATTCACAATATTTGCTAAGTCTTTATGCCATAAGGTAACGTCCCGGACGTAGGTCCCGGAGAAGGCACATGGAACTCAATATGCTCCCGGAAGCTCATATAACGCTAAGGCATCTCCGCGAGGTGTCAGGTTTCTCCTGAGCAATCAAGTCGCATTAAATGCCGCATGGGAGGAAGCGTGTTGGGACTGCTACACGCAATAAAGTCTGACGGCACAACCTCCAACCAGCAGCGCCACAGTAATGATCATTTAAGTCTAGCGACGGCTACACTGTGAAGAGTCACGTCAATCAAAAGGCAAAAAGGGCATTCCACATAAAAACCCTACAGCACCTAGGGATTTGACCATGCATTACCCATGGTATGTTCATTGGGAATACCCAACTTTATGGATACTTACAGATACACTTGTAAGGACAATTCTAGGGATTACCCCACCAAAAACACTATAAATACCCCCTCAAAGCTCATTAAATGGGATCGAGAATCTTGGGCTGCATATGAGCAAGTAGAGTAAATACTCACCAAGAACATTCTCTGTATTTATAAGGGTAAAATTCTCCCAAGTATATTCTCGGTATTAAATACATCCATAAATAACAAAGACTCGTGGACTAAGGCTCATTAACGCCCCAACCACGTAAAAATCCTTCTCTCACTTTCTCACAGCTCGGTAATTTTATAATATTTTATTAGTTGCCGAAAATCTCGGTCAACATTTTGGTGCTTTCATTGAGAGTTGAAGAAAGCCACTGTAAACAAACACTTGACTTCACAAACATGGTGGAGACTAGAAGTACTCGTCAACCTCTCCCTCTTGAAGACGCTCAAGACCCGAACGAGGAAGATGTAGCCTCAAGAGCAGCAGAGGGGTCCGAGGAAGAGGAAATAATCCCCGATGAGGACTACGAGAGAAACCTCGACGAGTATGCCTATGACGAAGGTAGTTACTCAGAACGGGTGCTTCTCAGACAAAAAGCTATCGATCACGAAGCCGAGATCGAAGCTCAGAAAGCGCAAAACCAGAAAATGCAACAAGTGATGCTGGCCATGAAAAAAGCCATGGAGGCAGCTGGCATTCACGTGCACCCCAAGGCAGTGACCGCTGGACTTGACAAGGAGCCAGCGACGTCTTCGCCTAGTTCCCAACAGCAGAAATCTAGGGAGCCTAGCCCCATAAGATACCCTGCTGAAGGGAACCAAACAAAAAACCCTACTTTTACCCCAGGGCGAAAGAAAAAGGCACAGGATCCGCGAAAGGTCCGCTCAGATTTCCCTAAAGGGAAAGGTCCGCAGAGGGGCAAGCCCTAAAAAGGGAGCTTTGGCCCTAAGGATCGAGGGGACCGAAAAAGCGTTTCCGTGCACCAGGAACCCGGGGGTAGAGGAAGAAGAGGACAGAGGTGTCCTTCCGTTGATCTGAGAAATCAAATCAACGGAAACAAAGGTGATCTCTGAGATCACCTTGACCAAAAAAGATACGGACCCGCGGTCTCCACGGGTACGTTAAATGAAGGAATTATGGCGGAACTCGCCATACTTCGAAAAGACATCGCCCGAGTCTCCGGGAGACAGAAAGGAGATGACTCCGACTCAGACAGCGAGGATCGGGAGCCTTGTGCTAAGCACATCTTAGAGGCGGAGCTCCCTAAGAACTTCAAGATGCCCGAAATGGCAGCTTATACCGGGAACTCCGATCCTAGCGATCACTTGTCACGGTTCAACCGTGTCATGACGGTCATGAGGGTCAGCAATGACGCCAAATGTCTGTGCTTCCCACTTACCCTAAGTGGGTCCGTGGAGGAATGGTTCAAAAAACTGGAACCGGGATCCGTGGGCTGTTGGAACAAACTACAGACCAACTTCCGGAGACAGTTTGTCGCCGCAAGAAAGGTCAATCTGGAGGTCAGTGCCTTGACTAATATCAAGCAACTGCCCACCGAGACCTTGAAGAACTATATAAAGAGGTTCCGAGAGGAAGCCTCGAAAACCAAGAAGGTTGACGACGGAAAACAGCTTGCACTTCTCTAAGCAGGCATCCGTACTGAGACTCCTTTCTGGAATGAACTGCAGCAAGAAGGAGCTGCTAGCCTTCAGGACTTCCAGAAGAGAGTCCAAAAATATATCAACCTCGAAGAAGCCCAAATCGTGGCTTACGGAGGATACTATCCCACCGGGATAGCAGGATACATGCCCGGAGTATCGCCCTCGGGTACTGCCCCGACCGCCACTCCACAAGCAAGTGGCATACAATTCTCTGCTACCCCCGGGTATAGCCAGGGCCAAGCCTTGGCACCAGCATCATCCCATTTTGGCAACCCATCCGGAGTGAATGGGCAAGCTCCTTCACACTCTACTCCGGCTGCTAGTCTGGCAGGCCCTTCCCAGGGTTCGAGGAGTAAAAGATCCTCCAAAGGCAGCACCCGGACGGGAGAGAAGCGCCAGAAAAGGGGGTACACCCCCGAGTATACTCAATACACGGAGTTGTCGGACTCCCAAGAGCGTGTGTACTTTGCTACTAGGCAAAATACACACTACCGGAGACCACAACTATTGTACAGAGATAGCTCCCGGAGAGATCCGAGAAAAAGATGTGAGTACCACAACGACATTGGTCACAGCACCAATGAATGTAAAAATCTCAAGGACGAGATTGAAAATCTAATCCGATTAGGGCACCTCTACAAGTGGATCAAAAGTAGGTTGCCCCACCTCAACCCGGGCCAGGCGACTGCGGGTATGCCTCAGGGAACACCGGGGGGTACAGCAGGGGCGTTGGCTCCAGCTGCTCCCACGGGCGACGCCCAGCATATTCACGGTCTGCCGCCCCGGCCTAATGGGAGGGTAGCCATGATCTCCGGAGTTTCCCATATCGGAGGAACTACTCGCAAGGAGCTTAAGCGATACGCAGGGGCCGTAAAACACAGTGAGGTTTGGGAAGTTACTCAACTCCCAGCTCAAAGGCCCCGGTTGATGGACCAACCCATCAAGTTCACGGAAGAAGACGCCAAGACAGTGCGCTTCCCTCATCATGACCCATTGGTCATAGAGACCCCCATCGCGAATAAAGTGGTGGTCAGAGTCTTGATTGACAATGGAAGTTCAGTGAACCTACTCTTCAAGGAAGCCTTCACCGCGATAGGCTTGACGGACCGGGACCTCTCACCTAGTGGGTCCCAACTCACAGGGTTTAATGGGACGACACTTATCCCAATGGGAAAAGTAAGGCTCCCAGTCACCTTGTGCCCGGACACCCCCCAGAGCACGTTTAAATACTGTACTTTCGTAGTGGTGGACTGCCCGACAACTTACAACGCGATCCTCGGCCAACCGGCCTTGGTAGACTTTGGCGCAGTCACATCGATTCGGCACCTATGCCTGAAGTTCCCTACCCGGGAGGCCGGGATTGGAACGGTGAGGGGAAACAAGGGGGAAGCAAGACAATGTTACAATGTCGCAACCCACCTGCCCGTGCTAATGGTCCGGGAGTCAGCTGAGCCAGAAGTGGCTGAAGAGGATGAGTTGGACCCCCTTGTGGGCTCCGAAAGAATTGTGGAACCAATGGAGGACGTCGAGGAAATATCAGTGTGCGACCTCGACTCCACCAAAGTACCCCGGCTAGGGAAGAACCTAGATCCGGAGGAAAAAGAAAAAATAATAAAAACACTGAAGGGCGCCATCGACATCTTTGCATGGCGCCAAGAAGACATGACTGGCATAAGCCCTCATGTCATCACCCACGTACTCAACGTCAATCCGGACATGCCCCCCGTCCAGCAAAAGCGACGCCCGCTCGACTCGGTGAAAGCCAAAGCTCTAGAGAAAGAGGTGGACAAACTTTTGACTAACGGCATGATTCGCGACGTATACTATCCGGAGTGGCTGGCCAATCCGGTCCTGGTGCCCAAGCCGAACGGAACTTGGTGAGTTTGTATAGATTTCACCGATCTAAACAAAGCTTGTCCGAAGGACTGCTTCCCGCTGCCAAGGATCGACCAGATGGTAGATGCCACTTCTGGATTCGAACTGCTATCCTTCATGGACGCCTATGCTGGATACAATCAAATAAAAATGCATACAGCAGACCAGGAGTGCACTAGCTTCAGGACTGATAAGGGGGTATACTGTTATTTAGTCATGCCCTTCGGACTGAAAAACGCCGGAGCAACCTATCAAAGAATGGTTAACCGGATGTTTAAAGGCCTCCTGGGGCGAAACACGGAGGTTTATGTAGACGACATGCTCGTCAAGTCCAAAGCATGCAACAGCCATGCAAGCGACTTAGAAGAATGCTTCGAAGTGGTCCGGAGATACGGCATGAAGCTCAACCCAAAGAAATGCACCTTTGGGGTCAAATCAGGAAAGTTCCTGGGCTTCATCGTCAGTCAAAGGGGGATTGAGGCAAATCCAGAAAAAATCCAGGCTCTCCTGAGTATGCCATCCCCCAAAAAGCATAAAGATGTGCAGAGCCTGACTGGAAAAGTAGCTGCTTTAAGCCGCTTCATCTCACGGTCCACGGACAAGTGCATACCCTTCTTCAACGTGTTAAAGAAGTGCCAAAAGTTCGAATGGTCGGACGAGTGCGAAGAGGCATTCAAAAAGCTAAAAGAGCACATGGCCAAGCCTCCCATCTTATCAAAACCCGTCCTCGGAGAAGATCTATTTCTTTATTTGGCTGTCTCTGAACACGCGGTCAGCGCTGCCCTAGTCCGGGAAGAAAAGAAAACTCAGCATCCCGTGTACTATGTCAGCAAGCGCATGATAGGGGCCGAAACAATATACCCAATCATTGAAAAGCTGGTTTTTTGCCTCCTGATGGCGTCAAGGAAGTTGAGGCCATACTTCCAAGCACATCCGATCAAAATACTGACCAATCACCCGCTCCGGCAAGTCCTCCAAAAACCTGAAGCGTCCGGAAGGCTCCTCAAGTGGGCAATGGAGCTAAGTCAATTCGACTTGCACTACGTGCCCCGAATTTCTATAAAAGGCCAAGCCTTGGCGGACTTCATTACTGAATGCAACGAAGCCGAGGCAACCGCGAATACGCCGGTACCGCCAATCCCCACATGGAGAGTATTTGTAGACGGAGCCTCCAATGAAAACGGTTCCGGAGCCGGAGTGGCTATGATATCACCAACCGGAATACGACTCCAGGCGGCCCTACGGTTTGACTTCGCAGCTTCAAACAATGAGGCCGAATATGAAGCCCTAATAGCAGGGCTGAAATTAGCAAAAGCTGTAGGAGCCAAAAGAGTGGAAGTCTATAGTGATTCCCAATTGGTCGTAAACCAGGTATCCGGAGAATACCAAACACGCGGCGAGCGAATGGCCGCATACGTAACAATAGTCCGGGAGCTGCTCCACGAGTTCACGGACTACAAAATAGAAAGAATCCCCCGGGAAAAGAACGCTCACGCGGACTGTCTGGCTAAGTTAGCCTCGGATAGCGAAATCGAAGAGCTGGGGGTAGTACCAGTGGAACGCTTGGCAGAGCCGAGCATCAAAATAAAAGAGACCACGCTAACGGTTGGGCAAGAACCCAGCTGGATGGTCCCCATCATAAAATACATAACACAAGGTGAGTTGCCCCAAGAAAGGGCACTGTCTCGGAAGATTCAGTATCAGGCTCATCATTATGCAATGATGGATCAAATTCTCTACCGAAGAGGACTCAGCATGCCTTATTTAAGGTGTGTATCGGACCCTGAAGCTAGACAAATCATGCTAGAGGTCCACGAAGGGTTCTGTGGAGATCATACGGGAGGACCCAGTCTCTCAAAGAAAATATTGAGACAAGGGTACTTCTGGCCAACAATGAAAAAAGATTGCATAGACTACGTCCAAAAGTGTGATTCGTGTCAAAGGTTCGCGAACATACCGAGAGCTCCTCCAAATGAAATCACCCTGATGACTAGTCCCTGGCCCTTCGCGGTATGGGGAATAGATCTTATTGGGTCCCTGCCAACAGGAAAAGGAGGAGTAAAGTATGCAATAGTAGCAGTAGACTACTTCACCAAATGGACTCGAGAAATTTGAGCCCATGAAAGCGATAACTGCTAAAAAAGCACTGGACTTTGTTATTAAAAACATAGTGTGTCGATATGGCTTGCCTCACAAAATAGTCTCTGACAATGGAAAGCAATTCGATTGTGAGGAATTTACTGACTTCTGCAACCAACACGGAGTAGTGAAAAGCTTCTCCGCGGTGGCCAGACCTCAAACAAACGGTCAAGCGGAAGCAGTCAATAAAATCCTAAAGGTCACCTTGAAGAAAAAGCTGCTGGCCTGCAAAAACAACTGGCCTGAAGAGTTGCCAAGAGTGTTATGGGCCTACCGAACGACCCCCAGAACCACGACCGGTCACTCGCCTTTTTCAATGGCATACGGTTGTGAAGCGATGGTCCCGGTAGAAACGTTATTCCCATCCCACAGGAGGACGACTTACGATCCTGCCACGAATCAAGCTTTGCTTCAAGAGGCTTTGGATCAAGTCGAAGAACTCCGAGATGAGTCTCAAATACGGATGGCAGCTTATCAGAAGAAGGTGACCAAGTATTTTAACTCTAAGGTTAAAAACAGAAAATTTGCTATTGGGGATATGGTCCTAAGAAGAGTCTTCCCAGCCACCCAGGAACCCGGAGTGGGGGTACTTGGGCCAAATTGGGAAGGACCATATGAAATCGAGGACGAAATCGGCTCCGGCACTTACAAGCTAAAAAGAATGGATGGAACCACTGTGCCAAGAGCCTGGAATGCCAATCACCTCAGAAAATATTACCAATAGCCAAAAATATAACTTAGACTTTGTTTAAAGAGTTTGTACCGTCCAAATGTATACCTCCTCCACATGATGAATAAAACTGAGTGCCTTAAAAATAAAGTTTCTATGCCACTCAAGGGGGTACTAGGGTATACTGCACGGACAGACAGAAAATAAACTAAGAAAAATATCCTGACCTAGAGGGCAGGTCAAAAAAAAGTATGCACAAAAATAAAAAGCATAAGTATAAAAATCCTGATCCAAAGGACAGGTCAAAAAAGAGAGATATGTGCGTCAAAAGAGATCACATATAAACATCCTAGCCCAAAGGGCAGGTCAAAATATATACAAATGGCCCGGGGCAGGCCTTAGAAAATGTCTCCCCTTTAAATAAAAAAACAGCTACATAAATGTATTGTCTCAAAGTAGCTGTATGTAAACAAATATATATAAAAAGAAAAAATAAATAACAAGAGAAGTGGGTGAAATCCTGGTTGTACTGGGCGGCCTAGTCAATGCGCGGAGGAAGGCGAGGTCCGATGCGTGCCTCTACCATGGCATCAAGCTTCTTTTTCTTCTCCCGGAATTTGGCGATCATCTCCTCAGGTTTGGGGTAGAAGGTAAGCTTGATATTTTGGTCGTTGGTAGACCAAGCCATGAAGACTCTATCATCGAAGCGCTTAGGGCACCGGCTGCAGGAAACGGGAGAAAGAAGCTCGGCTCTTTTTGCCTTCTTGGAGGCTTGTTCCTTGAAGTCCCTGAGCTCCTTCAGCTCCGCGGCTAGAGCGGCCCTGGACTCTAAGTTTGCTTGGTGAGTTTCCTCTAAGGATCTCACCTTGGCAACCATCTCGTCCAAGGCTTCCCTGGCCTCCCGGAGCTCCCGCTTGGCCTTTGCAGTGGCCTCACCTTCCGCCCTCAGCTCCTCTTGATGCTTGGCCTCCAACCTGTCTCTCCGCAGGGCCTCATCCCGGATCATGGCCTCCGCCTGGGCCTCCCTCCGCTTAGCCTCCTCCTCATTGGCCTTGGCAGCAGCCTCCCGACGCTCAGCAGCCTCGTGGTAAAGCTGCCTCTCCGCAGTAAGATCCTGAAGGACCTTCCTGACTTCGTTCATGTCCCCAAAGTCAGACAGAACGAAGCCATGGTTGATTATGTTCTTGGAGAGGCGGCCAGCCTCAGCAACAAGCTAAACAACAATGCAAGTGTAAGAAAGAATCTCCAAAAAGAATAAGGGGAAAAGCAAAATCACGAAGCACTTACCACAGTGAGGGAGTGGCTGAGATCCTGGACCTGGAAGATGGAGTTCAGGGAGGCACAAGTAGCGAACCGCTTAGGCGCGCACCGGGTAAGCTGAGAAGCAAACTCGCCAGTCATCTCCGCGGCGAAGGGAGCCAAGGTGGGCCCAAGGAAGCGACGGAACCAGAACGATAGGGGGTCCAAATTTAGGTCCCACGGATCCTGGTACTCCGGGTTGTTGATGGTGTCTTGCACCTCAACCCGAAGAACCCTCCTAAGGGCTTCCACCTCAGCAAACCCCCGGGAGTATTCATCCATGGCATAGTTATGCTTGGCTATCCGGAGCTCCTGCCTCACCTCGTCTCCAGGAACCGGAGTCAGCACAATGTTGGGAGGGGCAGTATGCTCTTCCATGGGAGAGACCCCACCATCAAGACCGTGGGCCGGAGTATCAGCTCTCCGAGGCCGCTTGGGCTCTTCCTGGGCAATCATTTTGCCCTTACGCTTGCGAATCAGAGCAATTTCTTGCTCTTCTTCACCTTCTTCAACTTCCTCAGGAAGAGCCCGGAGCCCTCCTGCACCTTCTTTAACTTCCTCAGAAAATCCCCATTGCTTTTCTTGACTTTCTCCCGGCAGCACCTCCTCGTCATCCACTAAATCAATAGTGTCAGGGGGAGCGCTGGAAGAAATCTTTAGAACAGGGGCCATCGGGGAAGAAGTAAAGGTAGGAGGAGCCTTAGGAGTGTGAACCCCAGCAAGCTGATCCAAGATGGCGTCCATGGAGATACCTGCTACAACAAAAGAAAGCAAGTGTTAGAACATCCGCGGGAAACCACCAACACAAGATATGGCAAATAAGCTAGTCCTACCCTGACTTCCTAATTCGGCCCTAGCAAAGTTCCGAATTTTTATGCTGGCAGCATCATCTCCGAGATAGCTGTCCGAAGGCCGGAACCTGCTGGATGTAATGTAAGCCGAGGGACCTAAGGGAACGGGCTCCGGAGGACCAGAACCCATCCGAGATCGACCTAGGAAATCTCCTTGGTTTCAAAAATAAAATTCCTTCAAGTGATCCCCCCCACCGGGTCGAGGGCATCCTAAACCTATAAAGACGCTCGTCGAACCCTACGGGCCTACGACTGGCATACTCGCCAACAGAAGGAACATAATGAATTACCAAAGGAGACTTACCGCCGGCGTCGGAAGTGCTGGCACCAGGAGCCCCAGTGTTCGGCTCTAGAACCAAAGGCTGTGGCCTGGGAGCCCTTCTCTCCGTCGAATCCCCAAGGTGAAGGGGCTTCCCGGCAATCGCCTGACTCCTTCTCTCCACTGGGCTCCCCACGCGGAGCGTCCTCCCGGAAGCCGCCTGGGCCTTAGAGTACGCCTTCTCCTGGGCCTTCCGGTAGAGATACTCCTGGTATTTCTTCTCTGCCGTGGCGATGATTTCGTCCCGGAAGGTCTTCTCCGCGACCGGCGCCCTCACATTGGGACAGATGACCCGGAAAAGGTTAGAGTCCTCCACGGATTGATGCGGAAGGATGAGTTTTGCCTTCCTGCAGTTCTCCGTAGTGACCAGACCCCCGACGTCAAGATCGGCCCGGTCGTAAGAGGCAAAGGCCTGAGTAGGTATAGTCCGTTCATATGGAGGAATCCTCACCCACTCAGTAACGAGCTCCGGATGGTCCACTGCCCTAAATCCGGAGGAGAAGAAAAAGCGATGGCAATACTCCTTACGTGAGTCTGCCTGTTATACGGGACCACCCCTTCGTTAGCAGGGTGGGCCCGGAACCCATAAAACCGTCCTTAAGTTTGTCCCCCTTCTTGGGGACGGAAACAAGTTCATAAAAATACAAAATTTCCGCCGGGCGGGGGGATCCCCATCCCCGGGCGGCATAAAAAATAAATAAGCCTGAAAGCAGGCGGTATGCTTGGGGAATAAGTTGGTATGGCGCAAGGCCGACAAAAACTAGAAAATTAACAAAGTAGTCCTGAAGAGGAAGCATGGCCCCAGCCATCAGGTGCGTTTGGCTCCAGGCCCCGAAGCTGTCGTAGTTGTGGTTGGGCGTCTCCGCGTCGCGAGGTGGCCGATGGTAGGTCCCTGAGGTGGAAGGCTTGATTCCAGCAACCTCGACAATGTTCTCCAATTGGTGGGGACAGGTCAAGGTGGAATAAAGCTCAGCCTCTTCCCATCCGGTCGCCCAGGACTTATACCCCTCCTGGGCAACGAGTCCCAGGGAGACCTCCTCAAGGGTAGCCATGCGCTTACCACTTTTCTTTGATGACTTTGAGCCAGAAGAAGACATTTTTCTATTCTGTAAAAAGAGTAAGATTCCAGCACTTAGGCCCCATACCAAACCCTAAAATAAGAAAAAGGGAATGGGGGTCCCCTAACCGCTAGAAAGAGGCCCCCTCCGGACACGTGTCACACAGAAAACCCTAGAAGGATTCCCTAGACAAGTGTCGAGTGCAGTAAATTCACAGAAGACGGCTTTACGCGATAAGGAAAACAGAAAGAAAAAAAAAAGAGGTCTATCCTATGCCCTAAGCAACCATTATACGAAGAACGTATGTCCTTCTCAAAGAAAATACACAATAACAACAGAGGCGTGACAATAGCAATCCTATCACTAGAGCAGTTTACTCAAACAGACTATGTGAAGGATTTAAACACTTACATGCCCAGAAATTTCGAGTGCAAACCCAGAAAAGAACAAACAGATAAGTAATAGCATGCCATTCAATAATAAAGCAAAGGATACAAAAAACTTACGATGAACTGTTGAACTGGGGGTCCTGTTGCAAGTCGAGTAAAGACGAGAAGGACTGGTAGCAACGAGCGATGAAGAACTGGAAAAATCGCAAAGTGTTTAAAGGCCTTGTTCTGGGTCTGGGAATTTTCTCTCTAGGAAATTTGAGCAAAGTTGGCAAGAAATGGGAAGTAACCGAAATGAAGAAAAGGTGGTGGCTTTTATAGGCAAAAATGCATGAGGAACAGGCGTCATCACCTACCAATCGAACGGTGAGGGAAGCGCATGATTCAAATGCTCAAAGATCAATGGACCAGATCGATTTACAATAAAGGCGGTGGAAACGCTTGAGTATCTGTCTGACACCATTAATGCGCCGTATCAATCAATGGGCGTGAAACGAATCGACCTCTGCAAAAAGTGAATCGCTGCATTAAAAGCCATCATTAAATACACCCTCACGCGCTCAAAGCTCGTGCCAGGAAACCGAGGAGTCAACCGGAGGCACTTGAACAAGCCTTGTTCATTTTTCAAATAAACAAGGCTTGGGGGGTAAATGTTGCCCCTAATTTTTCCCAATATACGTGGACCAATCAGACAGGGACACGTGGATCAAGTAATTCACAATATTTGCTTAGTCTTTATGCCATAAGGTAACGTCCCGGACGTAGGTCCCGGAGAAGGCACATGGAACTCAATATGCTCCCGGAAGCTCATATAACGCTAAGGCATCTCCGCGAGGTGTCAGGTTTCTCCTGAGCAATCAAGTCGCATTAAATGTCGCATGGGAGGAAGCGTGTTGGGACTGCTACACGCAATAAAGTCTGACGGCACAACCTCCAACCAGCAGCGCCACAGTAATGATCATTTAAGTCTAGCGACGGCTACACTGTGAAGAGTCACGTCAATCAAAAGGCAAAAAGGACATTCCACATAAAAACCCTACAGCACCTAGGGATTTGACCATGCATTACCCATGGTATGTTCATTGGGAATACCCAACTTTATGGATACTTACAGATACACTTGTAAGGACAATTCTAGGGATTACCCCACCAAAAACACTATAAATACCCCCTCAAAGCTCATTAAATGGGATCGAGAATCTTGGGCTGCATATGAGTGAGTAGAGTAAATACTCACCAAGAACATTCTTTGTATTTATAAGGGTGAAATTCTCCCAAGTATATTCTCGGTATTAAATACATCCATAAATAACAAAGACTCGTGGACTAAGGCTCATTAACGCCCCAACCACGTAAAAATCCTTCTCTCACTTTCTTACAGCTCGGTAATTTTATAATATTTTATTAGTTGCCGAAAATCTCGGTTAACAAAACTTAAACCAACCAATTTTCAAAATATTATGTTATTTTTGCCAAAATTAATTTTAATTTTTTTAAAAAAAATATCTAATAAGATAAAATGTTAAAAAATAACATTTTTCAAATCTTATAATTTTAATTTAATAAAAAAATATTTCAAAAATAAAAAATTTGAAAAGTGATATGATTAGCAAATTTTGAAATTCAAACTCGATTATTTTAAAAAATATATTTTAATATCAGAATAAGATCATTCAAATTTTAAATTGTAAAAATATGTCATATCTGATCTTATAATTAAAATAAAATAATCTAAAATTTCAAAATTAATCATAAGGCTATTTTGTGAAAAATCAAAATTTCAAAATTCAAAGCCTACTAACATCTAAAGTTAATTTTAATTAATTAAAAAAATTAATAAAAATTAATTTTATTCTGATAATTAGATTTTTAATTGAAAATTTAGATTCTACACAAAATTCTACCAAAATTTGAATTTTGTTTCAATGAAAAATGATTTTTGAATCAAAAAATATGAAGAAAACAATTTTGGTGCACAGGGGTATGCAATGCATACCTTTGCGCACGCGTAAGGGAGGAGCTGACCGAGGAAGAGGCTGCATGGAGCCTTCTTGGCCAAGGGAGCTTGGCGTGATACTGGTTCAGACAGTGAACTAATTCATGAGTGTGCATCAACTTCAGATATTTTCATCCAAATTTAAAAAATCACAACTAATTCATACAAAATTCAAATTGAGTTCTGTAAAAGCCTAAATTTATTAATTTTTTGTCTACTTTCCAGTAAAATATTTCCAGAATGAAATAAAAAATATTTTATAACATACATTGCAATTTCCATACAATCATCAAATAAGCACATAAAACATCATGAAATCATCCAAATCAACACAAACATTAATTTAATTCATATTTCATGAAAGTAAATCATTACCATGGCTCTGAGGCTAGTTGTTGGAATTTGTTTTACCAGGATCTAGATTTACTACCACGTATGTTATTTAACATCCTAAATATCAATCTCTAAAACAATGTAAATAAACACATATAAAGTTTCAGAAACCTTATAGTAGGTGCAGCGGAATAATAATGTCTCCTTCCACTCAGATCTCTAACCCTTGTATCATGTCTGTAGCAGAGTATCACCAAGATCTGAGTCTGAATCTCCTTCTCTTGAAACTGGATTCTTCACAGCCTTACACACTATGATTGAGTACCACTTGATGTGTGTGGGCACTCACTCTATCACTATAGGGTATGAAAATATAAAGAGAGAAAGAGAGAGGAGTGGTTCGAAAATAGAGAGAAGTGATGGCTCAAAAAATTTGACTGAAGGTTTGAATTTCCATCTTTTGATGTGTGCCATCACTATCTATTTATAGGCAACCACCTAGGTTTAGGTTAGAATTACTAGGCATTAAAATATTGAAAAAATTAAATGGTAAATTTGTTGGAACTTATTTTACCAGAATCTTAGATCTACTCACAAGTATGTTGTTTAACACCCTATATATGAACTTTCTAAAACGATAAAATAAACACATATAAAGTTAAGAAAACCTTACATTGATGCAGCGGAATTAATGTCTCCTTCCACTCAGATCTCTAACCCTTGTATCCTTTCTGTCGCAGAGTATTATCAAGATGTGAGCCCGAATGTCCTTCTCTTTAAGTTTGATCCTTCACAGTCTTCCAATCTATGATTGAGTTACTGTTTGCTGTGTGTGGGCACTCACTCTTTCACTAGGGTCGAAATTTAGGAAGATAAAAGAGAAGAGGGGTTTCGGCCAATAGAAGAGAATAGGGAAGGCTCAGTTTTTCTGAAGAGAGAAATTTCTGACAGAAAACTAATGAAAAGTATATTTTTGACTGAGCCATCACTTTCTATTTATAGGCAACTGTTAGGTTTTATGCCCTAAATAAAACTCCATTTCAATGTAATCTATTTTATTCAACACCAATAAAGAAACAGAAGTATTTTTCATTCATTTGTGTATGTTTTGGCTCACTTTATCAATTGCTTGTCTAATTGATTTATAAATTCATCTTAAACCCTTTTCACATACTTGATCATGTTTATTGTGCTGTCATCACATTGGAAAGTAAACATGACTATGTGAATAAAGTTTCCTAGATTTATCAGACACAGGGTTTTACTGATATGATAATCTACAACAAGAGTTTACTTGTATTTGGAGAAATACTATGTTCTTTCCAGAACATTGGTTAAAGTAAAGCTCAGGTTGGATGCATGGAGTATGCATTGGAAGGGACCGATATTGAACTTTGATTTAGATTTAATTAAACTTACCGTAAAATCTATTCAAGTCAATATCGCCAAGTTGATCCTAGATCAAATGATCTTAATCCTGTTATGATTAGGCTCAATCTTGAAAGGCTATTCGTGTTCTTTGATTTGTTAGTTAAGCCTACTTTTAGGTCAGGGTGATACGTACATTTTGGGAACACGGTAGTGCAATTGAGTGGGAGCGCTAGCATAAACATGGAATCTATAGCTTCTATCTGGCAAATAGTAAGCAAAGGATGATCTCCTTCGAGCTTGACCAAACGAAAATAAATGGTGGAGATCTCATTTCACATAAGCTAAAATATCATTTATACGGGGTCAAGTGTTTTAAGGATAAAATACATAGTAGGGTGTTACGGTAATTTAATCCCTTTACTGTGTAGATCATTCATATAGAGGATCATTGATCACATTAAGATTATAACAATGGATAACTAATGATGTGTCTATATGGTGGAACATATAGAGCATTCTATATACTGAGAGTGCAATTCTAAGTTCTATGCGTGGATTCAACGAAGAATTAATAAGTTAGTGAATTTTAGTGCTAAATTCTTGATCTACTTATTGGAAGCTCGGTTATATAGACCCATGGTCCCCCCACTAGTTGAGATAATATTGCTTGTAAGACTCATGTAATTGGTTTTGATTAATCAATTATAATTCACGAATTAGACTATGTCTATTTGTGAAATTTTCACTAAGTAAGGGCGAAATTGTAAAGAAAGAGTTAATAGGGGCATATTTGTTAATTATGATACTTTGTATGGTTCAATTAATAAATATGATAAATGACAATATTATTTAATGATTATTTATAGTTATTAAATAGTTAGAATTGGCATTTAAATGATTGAATTAGGAAATTGGCATTTTTGAGAAAATCAGATACAAAAGGTGTTAAAATTGCAAAATTGCAAAAATCAAGGCCCAGTCCACCTAGCCAGGGCCGGCCACCTATTGTAGCTTTTTTAAATTGATTTTTTCATTATTTTAATGCCATATAATTCAAATCTAACCCTAGTGGAATGCTATAAATAGATAGTGAAGGCTTCAGGAAAATCACACTTTCTGAATCAAAAAAACCTGAGCCTCCACTCTCTTCTCTAGCCGCCACTCTCTCTCTCTATTCTTCCTTCATATTTCGAACCTCTCTTAGTGATTAGAGTAGTGCCCACACACATCAAGCAATACCTCAATCATAGTGAGGAAGATCGTGAAGAAAGGTCATCAGCAAAGGAGATTCAACATCAAGGATTCAGAGAAGAAGATCCAGGTTCAGATCTTGATAATACTCTGCTACAGAAAGGAATCAAGGGTTAGAGATCTGAACGGAAGGAGTCATTATATTCCGCTGCACCCAATGTAAGGTTTCTTAAACTTTATATGTGTTTAATTTATCGTTTTAGAAAGTTCATATTTAGGATGTTAATAAACATACTTGTGAGTAGATCTAAGATCCTGGTAAAATTATATCCAACAGCAACTACTAGGTTTAGGTTAGGACTTATTTGGTATTAAAATAATGAAAATATCAATTTGAAAAAGTCAAACAAGTGGCCGGCCATGGTGTAGATAATGGGCCCACTTAATTTTGCAGTTTTCACAAATTTTATTTCTATTTTCTCAAAAACGCCAATTTTCCAATTCTAACCATTTAAATGCCAAAACTAATTATTTAATAACTAAAATAGATTATTAAATAATATTGTCATTTAATTTAATTATTAACTAGACATATAAAGTCCATTAATAAATAAATAAACCTAGAATCTTTTTTCTTTACAATTTCACCCCTGCTTAGTGAAAATTCACAAATTAGACATAGTCTAACTTTAGAATTATAATTGATCAATCACGAATCAATTAATGAGTCTTACAAGCAGAATGTTCTCAACTAGAATGGGTACCATGGATCTATATGATGAGCTTCCAATAAGTGAACCGAATTTACCAAGTAAATTCCTACTTATTAATTCTTCGTTGAATCCACTCTTAGAACTTAGAATTGCACTCTCAGACTTATATAGAGAATATTATATGTTCCACGATATCAATATGCTATCTCATTTAACCATTGTTATAATCTTATTGTGATTTAAAGATCCTCTATATAGATGATTTACATCGAGATGGGACAATTTTACCGTTCTCACCCCTCAATGTATTTTGCCCCTTAAAACACTTAGCTACCTGTAAATGGTGTATAGTGATCTAATAATTAGTAAGTTAAACAAGAGCTCATCCATTTACTTCTATTTGCTAAGCTCGAAGGGAATCATCACTTGACTTCTATACACCAGTAGAAGCTATAGATTCCATATTTATGTTCAGCACTCCCACTCAATCATACTATCATGTTCCCAAAATATACGTATCACCCTGACCCAAAAGTAGGCTTAACTAATAAATCAAAGAACATGAATAACACTGATGAGTTGAGCCTAAGCATATCAGGATTTAGATTCTTTTAATCTTAAGATCAACTACTGATATTGACTTGGAAAGATATATAACGATAAGTTTGTAATATCTTAACTTAGTTGCAATATCGGTCCAGTCCAATGTATACTCCATACATTCGAAACTAGTATACTTTACTAATGTCCTGGAAAGAACATAACACTTACTCCAAGTATAAGTACACGTCATCGCTGATTATCACATTAGTGTAAATCCAAAACACTGATGAAACAGGGACTTAGTCTTTTGATTCATATGATCACAATCACATTCCACTGTGTTGATGATACTGTAATTGTGAATAAACATATGATCTGGATTTAACTGATTTTGTGTGTAAAAGTAATAAACATATCTAAACCATCAGCATGTAAAATTCATGCAAACATAAATCACTTCAAATTTCTTATATTGATTACTAATCAGATTGTAAAGAGTTTTATTTAGGGCATAAAACCCAACAAAATTTCCCTCAAAGTGGTCGGCCATAGGATGTGGGGCCCACTTTGGAATTTTTCTATTTTTCCTTATTTTCTCAAAAACGCAATTTTTCCAATTCAACCACTTAAATGCCAAAACTATTTATGTAATAATTAAAATTAATTGTCAAATAAAATTTCCATTTAATATATTTATTAATTAGACTTAATAAAGTCTCTTAATTAATAAATAAACCCTAGAACCTCTTTTCTTCACAATTAAGCCCTTGCTTAGTGAAAATTCTTAAACTAGACATAGTCTAATTTTCGAATTATAATTGATTAATTAAAATAAATTAACTGAGTCTTACAAGCAGTATGGTCTCAACTAGTATGGGGATCATGGGCCTATACAACCGAGCTTCTAATAAGCAGATCTAAAATTTACCAAGTAAATTCCCTAACTTTTTTATTCCTTATTGCATCCACCATAGAACTTTGAATTGCACTCTCAGTCATATAGAACGCTCTATATGTTCCACGATATAGATACCCTATAAACATTTAACCATCGTTCTAATCCCAATAATCAAAGACACTCTATAGATGATTTACACAGAGTAGGGATAAATTTACCGTTTCACCTAGGGGTGTTTGCGGTGCGGGCGGTGCGGTTTATGACCATTTTTTCAAACCAACCAGCACATGCAGTTTTTCTGATTTCCCAAACTGCACCCGCACCGCGAAACTAAAAACTCGCAAAAACCGCACCGCAAAAAAATAGTGCGTTTCGATGCGGTTTTTGTAGTTTATGCGGTTTGGACTATCACTAATTAATTAAACTATCACAAATACAACAAACTTTGAGCAAAACTTGTCAAAATACCATAAGGCTTGAATATAAATATGAAAAAAAATTAAATGTAAACAATATAATAATTAGTGGACTTTGAGTTGAACATTCACACATTGGACCTAAATAAATATAAAAATTGGTATTTTTATAATGTGCGATGCGGTGCGGTTTGGACCACATATTAACAAGTCAAAACTGCAAACCGCACCGCACCGCGCGGTTTAGGAAAAATTCAAACCGCACCGCAAAGAATTTGAAACCGCATTTTTTTTGCGGTGTGGTGCCGTGCGAGCAGTTTGGGCGGTTTGATGAACACCCCTAGTTTCACCCCTCAATGTATTTTATTCTTAAAACACTTAGCTTCCTATAAATGAAATTTCAGTGAACTAATATAATCACTGAAACAAGAGCTCTTCCATTTATCTCTATTAAGCCAAGCTCGAAGGAAATTATCGTTTCTTTTCTATGTCTAGATAGAAGCTATAGATTCCATATCTATGTTTAGCACTCCCACTCAATTGTACCATCATGTTCCCAAAATGTACGTATCACCCTGACCAAAAAGTAGGCTTAACTAACAAATCAAAGAACATGAATAACACTCCTGAGATTGAACATAAGCATGTCAGGATTAAGATCTTTTGATCTAAGATCAACTAGTGATATTGACTTAGAAAGATACAACGGTAAGATTATAATATCTTTACCAAGATCAATATCGATCCCAGTCCAATGTATACTCCATACATCTGAAACTAGCATACTTTGCCAATAAATAGGAAATAACATAACACTTATCCAAGGTGTAAGTATACTTTATCGCTGATTATCACATCAGTGTAAATCCAGTGCACTGATGAATCAGGGACATTATCTCTTGAAGCATATAATCACAATCACATTCCACTGTGTTGACATCACTGTAATTGGGAATAACTATATGTTCTGGACTTAACAGATTTTGTATATATTAAACCATAAACATGAAAAACTACATGTAAACATAAATGATTTCTAATCTTCTATTGATAACAAATCAGATTAGATTGAAATGGGCTTTATTTAGGGCATAAAATCCCAACACTTCTCATGTTTCTTTTTGCTTTTTCTTATCCTTGGATGAGTCTCTTGAATCATCCTTCCTCTTAGTATTTGAACCATTCGAATTTTCCACTTTTGCAGTCACAGTGCTCGCTATTTCTGTGCTAGTTTTAAGTTTATCTCCCGAGCCAGACTTTAACAACTTAATCTCATTCCGTGCCTCTTCTTTCCGCACAAAAATATGTGTTCTTTCACTGAACTCGTTGATATTTCTTACAGGACGTCCTTGCAAATCATCCCATAATTCTCCCCTGTAGTTGACAAGTCAGTTGTGATTCTAGCTTGAAGGGCTATTAATTGAATGTTGTCATTCAAATTTCTGACTTTGGCTACAACCGTACTAAAATGACTTAAGTACGCCTTAAGGGATTCTCTTGGTCGTTGCTTGACATTAGTTAATGAAGATGCTTCTGGTCGACGATCTCTCGCAGCTTGAAATTGCTTTTTTAAATCTTTGACAATTGCTCCCAGGAAGTTATGGAATGGTTGGTGAACTTGTCAAACCAACTACTTGCTACCCCTATTAATGAAGTTAGAAACAATATGCATCGTAAGTTGTTTGAAACATTACTTGCTCATATTATTGCATTAAAATTATTCAGGTGTGTGATAGGATCGGTGGTACCATCATATTGCGAGATATGTGGATTTTTAAATCCTTGGGGAAATTGAGAGTTTAGAATATCAGGGTAGAATGTCTCTGTCTCTTCATCTGAATCATACCCTGGTAGTTTTCCATACTCTCCATCCTGGTATTTTTTGAACTTGTCTTCCAACTGTATTACTTGAAACTGTATGGGATCCACAGGCTACTGATTCGCGTTTTGATTAAGTTGGTTAAGAAAATTTTGTGCATTACGGTTTAAATGTTCTCATAGGTTTGGTTGTCTTCGATTTAATTATTCACGGAGGTCAGGTTCACGACATCTCTGGTCGTAATTAGTCACGAATCTAGTCTTCGAGTAACTTTTAGATTAGTAACTACTCGAGTTACTCATACTTTCTTGATCAGTAAAATAATGTCGTGTCCTATCCCCATCTCACATTTGTCTATGAGTCCCAGTTGACCTACTGTGCCTGTGGGATCTTGACTCCCTTATACTAGAGCTGGCTCCTCGCGATTCATCTTGCATTGGCCTTCTTTTTTGAAAGAGAGTCGATACACAACCTCTACTTAGATATGTGTGTGTATTTTCTCTGTCATTGCGAGAAGGCCTTTGTGAATGCCTAGGAGGTTGACTTGTCCCAGGTTGATTTCCAGGATTTTTCCCATCATGATGAGGGATTTCTTGGTTTCTTGGTTGTGACTTTCTTGCATTTGCATTCATGCGAGAGGATTCCAGTATATCAGGTTGTTCATTCCCCTGGTTTGTAAATCCATGGGATGTTTTTGGAACATCACGTCGATGCTCCTGATTTCTTGTATTTCCAATATTGGGTGAATTTTCTCTATCCATTGGATATCCCTTGTATTTCCAGGTTGTTCTTCCTGAGTATTTGTGGGATTCCCTTGGTTATTTTCTTGCCTCCTGGTCCTAGAGCCTTGAGGTCTTCCCTGTGGCCGCCTTCTAGATGGATCAGGTTGAGTTTGAGGAGTGGTTCTCTGTGCAATCCTGGCTGCCATAGCCTCTTGTTCCAACTCAACATTTTCTTCAATTTGATTCAACCAGGCACTGTCAAAGTTTTTTATTTTCTAATTCCACCAGTGGGATATATCTGGTGGGATGATAGGCGTCTTCACTTTGCTTCTCTGGGATTTGTTCACCAGTTGGATTGAAATTTCCATCATTTCTCTCTAAATGAGGGTTTTAGTTGTGTTGGTCCTCTGTGATCCCTGAGGTGTCCTCTGGATGACTTTCTTTGTTTCAAGGGGTATTATCTGCAATTGATATAGGTTTGTAATTGTGTCTATAATGAGGGTTTTTTCTGAGTTTATATTACAAAGGCTCTCAATGAAAGCACCAAACTGTTAACGTAGATTTTCGTTAACCAAATGTATGAACCTTTTATGTAATAAATATACTACAGAATTAATGATAATAATAAATAAATACCAGATATTTTTACGTGGTTTTGTAGTTAAAATCTACATACTCCACGAGTCTATCTTATTAAGGATGATAATCTGAATACAGAGTACAATCAATATAATAAATAGCTTTTTCTCTTAGATTTCTCGTCCCTTTTACCATCGATTCTACCCCTATTTATAGGTGTATGGGGGTGACAGTTATTTTTCTTGGGATCTATTCATTCATAACTGTTCATGAAATGAGAACATTCCCCACGTTTCATTTTTATGAATATGGGATAATATTAAATAACTACCCAACTGCTCTTTTGTATTTATCCTTAAACGATTATGCTGACTGTGCAGGTTGTTCCTTGCTAAGTATGAGTTGTCATTCTTTACCGTCTTTGTAGGCAAAATGCCAAGTATGGATATACTTTTCCTCGAAATACTTGTTTCATACGATGGTGTTAGCGAGATGGTTACTTCATCGTATAGAGGGCGAGATGGGTGGATGTAGTTATTCTCTCCATGTACACATATGTGGATCAATGAGCTACAAGCTCTTGGTTATCTCATCTTGAACAGTTCTATTATGCATTTTGTTTATCCCAAGATGGACATTCTGTCTCGCCAGTTGTACCTGTTAATAGTTATTATTTTTATCTCGCATATGCTTATGTGGCGGCAAGTTTGATATTTCTATCAACCGCAATTCTTGAAACGAGTTATTTAAGTTGCATTTAATAATATAATCATTGAGTTGATTCATAGTGTCTAGTTAATTTTACTGGCTTATTTATTAAGCATCACAGTATCAGTAAAATTGAGGATTGATAAGGAAATTATGTTATTTTAAATTGAACACATGTTGAACACCTTACCACACTACTAGACTTATTGACCATGTCGATTTAATACTTTGGTATTTGTGATTATGAATGTCTTTTGTTGATTTAAAAACAATATGATTGTCATAGTTCAATATCAACGGTTAAATTGCACCAGTATGTTGAGAGGCTATCAAAGAACTAACATTTTTAAAGTGGCCACAAATGTTTTCCTATTGTTCAACCCATGAGTCGTTTTTAAATAAAATTATTTTGATATATAATATATATGTATTAAAATTAATGTAGCCCAAGTGAGAGAATGTTAGACTTTTGTTTGGGCTTAGATTAAATTTTATTAGTTTTATTAAAATTTGGGTTGATTGGATAGTTCTTTGATGTGTTAGCCCATATTGTTTGTGATTAATAGTTAATGGGCTTATCATCTCTGTATGTAAAGTCTAGGTGATGCAAAAGTGTGGGCTCTAGTTAACTGAAGCCTTTGATGAGCATGTCTAGTCCACCTAGAGTTATGTAGCTAAGTCCCATCCCTAACTCTATAAATACATATTGTCTCATCACAATTGTATATTTTTGATAATTAGATAAATAAAACTGCTTCTGATTTAGAGACCTATGGAGGAAGGCTTAGTTGATAGTATTGCACTATCAAATTGTTGTAATTGCTATAGATCAATGAGGTACACAAACCTAATTATTATTTATATATATTATAGAATTCTATATTATATACAAAATAGTATCTTGGGATTGTTAATTAATCTAACAAGTATCCTATGCACATGTGTTATGTGCAAGTCCACCAACACCCATGTGCATTAGTGATCAACCGGTCGTCACCTAGTAATCACTAGTGATTACCCGGGCATCACATGTGCATATCAAGAAAAATTGCCAAGAGATCTTCACCAGAGTCAAGAATGAGCTAAGAATAGCTATTATATCATTCAAGCATCTCAAACTATGCCTAAAGCCCAAGAAGCCAAGTTTTGGGCACTTAGGTTGACGTTCTATGTCAACCTGGGTGCCTAAAGGTCGAATTGACCTCGCAGTCACGTTTAGTAGTGCACACCACTCAGTAAAATGGTCATAACTCCCTCAAATTTTATCCAAATGATGTGATTCAAGTGGTACATGAAAGCTATTTTTAAGACGGATCTAAGTGTATCGAACACCCTTAGCACGATTTTACATTTCAGGCATCAAAATCAACCTGTGAGCTAGTGTAGAATTTTTGAATGAATTTTGTGCAAATTTTCTATCATTTTATTGTAATTTAATTGGATTTCCTTTCTTATAAAGGAGAGTCACCCCAACTCATTTTACACATTCTTCATTTTCTCTACAAGGTCATAGCTTCTATCAGGCTTAGACATTTTTTCTCTGTTTTCGTGATAATAAGATCTCTAAGTAGATGTAGTTCCATTACCATTAATTCACGGGGAGTGAACTACTATAATTGTTGTGTTCTCTTTCATTTTTTTTGTTTATACATTAGTTGGCCACTACTGCTTACTATATTGTACGGAGTTGATCACTTTTTAGCGTCAATAATTATCATATTAGTAAAATTGAACGAAAATAGTCAGAAATCTTTAAATTTAATAATTTTAGAAACTATTAACGTCCTGAAAAAGTTGAGGAAAAATTATAATTAGCTTATATTTATTTATTTTTAATAAAAGTGAATTGATTTATTGAAATTGATTTTGAAGTTTTTTTTTTTGAGATAAAGTTTTGAAGTTGGAGTCTCGTATCTTATCGTTATAAAATCACTCCCAATCACACTGACCAAAATAAATAAATAAATAATCATTCCGAATCACAGCAAATTTTCCGATGTATGTATGAGCAAATAGCATTGGCTGTTGAATTGGAGATAAGAGTGAGACTGAAAATTTTTCATTCTCTTAAGTGACTATCTAATATCTATGCCTCCCATACTATTATTCTATCCTTCTTCTTCATCGTACTCTTCTCTTCTAAACTCTACTTATCTTTCATACAACTCCACCCCATATTCCCATTCTTCCTTACTCATATCTTCTTCCTTCAACCCAAAACCTCACCACACTAAACAAACCAATTATGCTTCACATTTCATCTCACTCAACTCCACTCAACCAAACTCAAACGCAGACTCCAAGCTTCCATTGGAGTCCACTTCGCGCCCCACCTCCATTAAAATGCCCACACCTCCATGGATGCACGGTCCTCTCCTTGTTGAGCCCCACGATGTCGTCGACCTCTCGAAATCGGAAAACGGCAAGAGGGTCAAGCCTGAAAGGTCCAGTGGCGAGCTCACTGATAAGTTGGTTGGTCGTAGAGGGAAGAATGCCATTAAGAAAATCGCCAGGAAGATTCAAAAGCTTGGGGAGAAAGTTGATATGGAAGAAACCCAGAAAGGTTCTGAGGAACTGGGAATTGGGGGTTATTTGAAACGACTTGGCGAGGCAGGGGATTCGGAAATGCGCCGGAAAGTGCCATGGGAGAAGGATGAGAGCTTTGTCTTTAGGAGAATGAAGAAAGAAAAAACTGTTACTGCTGCGGAATTGAGCCTTGAAAAAGAGTTGCTTGAAAGGTTGAGAAGTGAGGCTTACAAGATGAGGGAATGGGTGAAAGTCAAGAAAGCTGGGGTGACTCAAGCTGTTGTGGATGATATTAAGTTTACATGGATAAAAAATGAGCTTGCCATGGTGAAATTTGATATCCCTTTGTGCCGGAACATGGATAGAGCTCAAGAAATTCTTGAGGTTTGGTTTTCTTCATCATTGCATTTCTCTTCTGCTTTTAAATTTTGTGTAAATGTACTAGACAATTGTTTAGTTAAGTTCAATCATCGTTAGGTAATATTTTTGGAGGAGCTAACTGAATTTGACCTTATGATGAGCAAGTAGATAAAATTATCTTCTCCTAGATTAGAGGCCTACTTGTGTTTATGAATTGACCACTATGATCTTGATTCTGAATTATTCAAAAGCACACGAAATATACTTATGTTGGGTAAAGGGCGACTCTGTCTTTTGTTAATTGAAACTAAATTTGTACTTCCCTTGGAGAATTTGAGCAATACTGAGCCTTCTTTGTTTCGATTAGTTTTGGTTGTTTTTCTTTTAAAATCGTAGGTTTATGTATGTTTTCTTGGTTTTAAAATTAATTCACCTAAATTGGCACTCATTTATGTTAAAAATTCATAATTTTTGCGACGCTGCTGCATTGTATAATCTTCTTTCAACAGAGCTTTTCTTTGAAATAAATGACACTGTTTTTCCTTGGTTGAAATCACAATTTGAGGGAAAGGTTCTAATTTATAATGCTTATGTTTCCTTTCCTGTGTTCTTCATTTTGTTATCCATAACAGCTGAAGACAGGAGGATTGGTTGTATGGAGAAGAAAAGATACTCTTGTTATTTATAGGGGCTGTAACTATCTTTCAACTTCAGAAACCAACCCGAAAATGTATCCTAGCTTTTCTGGTTATCAGGCATCTGCAGATCATGGTCTCATGAACATGAGAAAAGGGAACCATTTTAAGGTCATCTCAAAAGAAACTATCGTAAATGGAAAGTTGAGCTTTAAAAGTGTTAAAGTGAAGTCTGAACCTACTTTTGTTTTCGAAAATGATATCGATTTCCAACCAAATAGTTCACTGTATGAGAGGGAAACTGATAGATTATTGGATGGCCTTGGACCTCGCTTTGTTGACTGGTGGATGCACAAGCCTTTGCCGGTAGATGCAGACCTACTTCCCGAAGTGGTTCCTGGGTTTAGGCGTCCATCTAGACGTTCCCCACCAAAAACTAGATCAAAACTGACAGATGAGGAGCTAACATACTTGAGAAGGCTTGCGAAACCTTTACCTACTCATTTTGTCCTTGGTATTCTCTTGCCTACTTTACTCTCTTTTTTTTTTATTATTATTATTTCTTATTCCCACTCAATTTACAAATGTCGACAAACCATCAATGTGTAACTATAACCATTTATAAATATACTACTATTTTAAACTAGTAGAGAAAATCAACTTAGATTAATAATATCAATCTATGAAAATGAGGACCAGATAGTAGACACCCTAAATTTATCAGAAAAAGCAGAGAAACTACGTCTTAGATCAGGTCTATGTAAACGAGTCATGCTGTTTTATTCATTTTTTTTGTGTGTGCTAAAGAGTGTTTAATTTTTTATTAACGGTATATACCAATTTATTAGTATTATAAAAAGTAAATTGCTTAATTTTGTTTGGTAACATCTTTAGTACAATGAAATACAAACAGAAATGAAAAGGAAACTAAACATTTATTTAAAAATATATTGTAGTAATCAAATAGCAATGAACTGCTGATGACATGTCGAATGGTTTGAGAATGTATAATTGAACTAAACAATTTCCATGTTTGTTTTGATCCGGACTGTATATAAGCAGTCTTTGTTTACCGCTTCAGCGATTCTTTTTGGTGCATGTCATGTGTGTTTCTTGTGTGCTTGCTGAGCTCAAATAATATTTTAGCAATATTTGGACTTCATGCATGTAGGTTTGATATGATGAATTATTATTGTGGAAAAGGACATTAATCATGACAAGTGCACATTTTGGATATTTCTATTTTGTTAAGGTCAACTGACTTTTTCATTTTTATTTTGTAAAGGTAGGAATCGAAAGCTTCAAGGCCCGGCTGCTGCCATCTTAAAATTATGGGAGAAATGTCATATAGCAAAGATTGCTGTGAAGTTGGGAGTTCCAAATACTGACAACAAGCAGATGGCGAATGAGCTCAAGGCAAGTTCAGGAAACATATACATGACATTCAAAAATAATGCTGTCCAATACCAGATAAAAGTTGCTTATATTTCCACTAAAATGCTTTTCCTGATCTCTTCATACAACTAGTCCAATTGAGCCTTGAATATGTCTTATCAAATTAAGCTTCAGTCTTGATCTGGTTAGCTTAACGTTATAATGTTTTACTATAGTTTATACACTCCCATTATTTGTCAGCGTAATTCCAGACATCTTTGGATACAACTAATTCACTTGCACCTTGAATACAACTGACCAAATAAGCTTCAATCTTAATTTGGGGTTGACATAATAATTCTGTATCATTTTGGCCTTCCCTTAGTGACTTGAGCATTTCTTCTCAACCTCGATTAAGTTAACTATTTGCTTGTTTCTTTTCATGGCCTACCTTGTGGAATTAGTTTAATTAACTTTACTTCTCTTATTTTCCTTGTTGGTCTGTATTCTTATTGCTTTGATGCTCATCTATTAACATCTTCTCTAGGTATATCATAGCACAACATAACAAAATGGTTGCTCTAATTTTATGATTTAAGTTCTCTTTCTCACTCTCCTCTTTTGTAGATGATCAGTGAGAATATGCATCAAAGCTATGTAATGCATGCATCCTTGATTTTTTAATGCATTATATGACTTTCTTTCTATACGTTGAATTTAAAAAGTTGATGTTTTATTAATGCAGTGTCTGACAGGAGGAGATCTTTTGCTACGCAATAAATTTATTATAATAATTTACAGGGGAAAAGACTTCCTACCTTGCGAAATTGCGGATTTAATATCGAAAAGAGAAATGGAGCTTCAAAGATGCCAACTCCATGAAGAACATGCACGACTGGAAGTAGTTGGGAAATTTTGTGTAGCTGATGAACCACAGGGAAACCCACAGTCCGCTGGAACTCTATCAGAGTTCCATGATATTCAATTAGAGTATAGAGACTCGGTTGAGGAAAACAGAATGGTCAAACTTCCATTGGAAGCTGAAAAAGAAAGAATCGAGAGGGAAATTAGAAAGCAAGAACGCAAGCTTTTCATTGTAAGTTTCAATGCTCTGGATGTGTATTACATTTTTGCTTCAATTGGTCAACAAATAACATGTTTCTTTATCAGAATAGAAACAGATGCTATTCATTGTTTGGGTTGGTTTACCTCTTGTGTGAACAATAAATTTTGTCCAAATAGGAATTTAAAATCGACTATTGAATGAAATAGAAATTTGAATCAAAACTGATTCAATTCTTCGGTTCAATTACTGATTTATGGTTGCAATCTTTTCTATTTGCCTCTTCTTGTGCTCATTTTAAGTGGTTGGAATTGGGTTTTTGTTTGAATAGACTTTCAGATGAATTTGATTCAACTACATCATGCATGATTTGTCAAAACTATGTATTTTAATGGCTTCAGATAAAAAATCTAAATGAGAGTTTGGTTTTATTTCACCCTACCACTCTGAATCAGCGTTATTCAATTTTTAAGTAGTCCAGACCTAACACCTTAAAATGGCAAATCAATTGTTTTAGATTGAATTAATTATGAACACATTTTGCAGCTTAGTAGCAAGATAGAGAAATCAACGAAGGACCTATTGAAGTTGAATGCTGCATGGAAACCTTCTGAGAAGGATGCTGACCAGGAAATGCTTACTGATGAGGAGAGGGAATGTTTTCGGATGATAGGAATGAAGATGCACATTGTCCTTGTGCTTGGTAAGGAAAAGCTGCCTTATATTACTGATTTCATAGCTTGAATCATGTTTAATTTCAGTGACAGTAATGTGTTAATGGGTCATATACATTATGAATACTGTCTTGGTGGCAGTTTTAAATTACTGTCTGGAACTATTTTTCCATTCATACTGTATCTATACAACCCTAAAGTTGATTTCATAAATTTCTGAATTGTTTGGAAAGAACTCCCTGAACTCTCAAGGTAGAAGTTGTTGTTTATAATTGATCCTGATGTTTTCTTTGTCAAAGTGTCCTTGTTATATCAGCCAAACTATCTGAATTTACTGGATTTTATACTACTCTGGACGATACTCAATTTAAGGTAAAGGTTAAGATTATACTGTCAAGTGTCAAAGTTCTAAGGTAAAGGTTGTTGGGTTCAATTAGATTTTCCTTGCCTTCAGAAAAGAAACTAGTAGTTAATTTTCATTCTAGAGATTAATCTACCATTTAGTGTTATCATTCCTCCCAATTCCCAATCACTTGCTGTGATCTTAATTACATGGAGCAATAAATATGACCTGTTTGTTTTCATGGTATCATCAAGTTTCTCCTTGAGATGAGTTGTTTAATTGCATTCCATGATCTACATTTGGTATATAGATTTTTTGAGGATGCTATATGATAAATGAAATAAACCTGGTATCCATTTTGAACAAGTTCTCTTACTAGGTAGTTAATTATCTCAGAGCCACGTGTTTGTATTTTGTATAAGGTTCAAGCCTGGCCACCCAATATACTCTTACCCAACCCCCTATTGACCCAACAAAACAAAGTCATCAAGTAGCATTTTTGTTGAGAAACATAGTTATTGCTCTTGGTGATGCTTCCGCTTCAATGTCCAGCAATTCTTTTATCCAGTTCATCACTTCTTGCTTGTAATTCCCTTCAGGTAGGCGTGGGATCTTCGATGGTGTAATGGAAGGTCTGCATCAGCATTGGAAACACAGGGAAGTTGCTAAAGTAATTACGATGCAGAGATTGTTTCATCAGGTTATGTACACAGCAAAGTTTCTTGAAGCAGAAAGTGGTGGGATTCTGATTTCGGTGGAGAAGCTTAAAGAAGGCTATGCTATTATTATTTACCGTGGAAAAAACTATCAACGCCCTTTAACACTGATATCTGGGAATCTTCTGACAAAAAGAAAAGCACTCCGTAGATCTCTCGAGATGCAGAGAATTGGAGTAAGATCAGTTTCTTACCACTTGACCATAATTATACCTCATATAGGATTTCTGTAATGACCTTGTTTCTCTTCCTGTTTCAGTCACTCAAGTTTTTTGCATACCAAAGAAAGCGGGCAATCTCAGATTTGAAACAGAAACTGGTATTGCTTAACTTGTCATTGAATATATGCTAGAAGCATATTTATGCATATTTTTATTGTCTCATGCCACATCTAATGGCACTCCTGCATTTTTTTGTTTTTTTTGCTTTTCTGTTTTTGACTAGATACACTGACTGTCAAAATTCAATATATCACATGCTAATCTTCTGTGCTGTCTTACTGGTTAGATTACAAGAACGTAGATTCACTCTTTAGTTTATGAATTATACAGGATACTCTGTACGATAACCTGAAAGCTGAATGAACAGAACATGATTCCTCTTTGTTATTCCTCATATTTTATGATTTGAAAGCAATCAGATTGGAATTTCCTCTGTCAATCACCAAGTAAGGCTTCATCATCTTGAAACATTTTTATACAAATTTTTCTTTACTACATTAGTTCCATGGCATAGAAAATGTTTTACTATTGCATACATTCCCATCGTATAAATGTGACTATCTCTAATGTACACACATTGTGCACGTGTATTGAGAAATATTTAGCTATGCGATGGTCATAAAATCTCTCTAATTATGTAGCTTACATCTCTCAATTAATCAAGTAAAATATTAATCTTTTTAATTCCTGATTCCCTATGTATGTTTTGGGATTTTCTTGCTGTCCTTGTAGCATCATTAGTTGAAGATTTGATAAGCATCATGTCATGGATATGTATCTAAATTTTTTAGCGAATTTGGATCAATGGATCTTTTGTTACCTTGTTTTCTGCTCATCACCTTCGTCGGTTGGGATTCTTTGCTGTGTTTGGCCACTTTATTGTCTTTTCTTGTTACTTATATTTTCTCTTGGGTAGCTGCCTTGTCTTTTTCATCATGTCTGAGGCTGCTGAATCAATCCATCTCCTCTCACATGCAAATCTCAATTGTCTACCCATTCCAAGGTTCTTCTCTAGAAATTGCCACATGCATCCTCAATGAAAGAAATGATAAGCGTCCTGTAAGGTTTACCTTATGTTACAAGAAAGAAATTTGTTTAGAGGTATGTGTAGAAGTGGGAAAGTGAGGTTTTTAGGGTAGTGGCGTAGCATTGGCAAATTGGAAAGACAGTAGAATATTCTGTAGCAGGGATGTTTGAGGAGAGTGGGGTGAGGCTACTGGGGGCCTTTGGAATAATCTAGAATGGTACGAGCTCTTGCTTATTAAGAGTGTCCAAGTCTGTTGAATGCATGGTTTGCTCTATCCTTTATATTTTGTATTCAATAAACTCTTATCAATTATTATTTCTCTCGATCCCTTTGGCTGCTATCCTAGCAGGTTGTTTCAATTGGTATCATACTTTTTGATTTCATGTCAAACATTATTGGAGTCCATGATGAATTGAATTCCATTGAGGAGGTAGTGAAAAGAATAAAACGAAATAGCATTGGTGTAATGGAGCGCTTGGAATTTCCTTAACACTCATCAAAGCAGCTAAGGTGAATTTGGTGTTGATAATTTACCATTTGATTTGCCTATGAACCAGGAATGAAGGCTGACTAATTAGCCAAGTAGACAACAAATGAGTTAAATCATCAATTTTATTGTGAACACATTAGAAAAAATCTTTTACACAGCATATATAATGAATTCTTTATCACGATATTCTAAGCTTCTTTGAATTTCTAATAAATCAGTTATTTTTGGACCAAGTTGAATATTCTCATTGCTGGCTACAATGACTTCCCACATGTTGTGTACATTATCTTGCTCTTAAACGATCTTGAACATGTTTTGTTACTTTAACACTGTTTGGTAAGAAGGAAAGAAATTGGGAGGGATGGAAAAATTTGGAAGGGAAGAATAGAAAATAATTTTATATTATGTTCGGTAACCATGAAGGAGAGAAATTTTAATTTTAATAATTATTAGTGAGGGTAATTTAGTAAATTTATATGTACATTTTTATCTTTTCTTATTTTCTCTCCACTTTTAGATGGGTAGATTTTGGTGGCCCCATCCTTATTTTTCTCTTCCATCCATTTTTCTCTCATACCAAACACTCATTTTTACCATCTCTCCACTTTTCTGTTTTTAACTTTTCTATCCTTCTATTTTTCCACTATTCCAAATATAGAGTAAAGAAGCATCATTATATTGTTGAAACTTAATCTTGAGTAGACATGATGAGGAAATCATGTCTACTTGATGTCTATCTAGTCTTTCAAGCTAAAGAATTTGGAATCTGCTTTTATTTTATGTAATCTATCGTCTGAAGTTTCATTTTCATGTGTTTCTAGTTATTCACTGCTACAAATCTGCCATATTCTCAGGTTTTGGGTATTCAAGAATTTTTCAAAGCAGCTACAGATGCCTCAGAGGTACGCGGGACCGTTGGTTGCTAAAAGAAGTTGGAATTTGGAATTGTATGAATGGCAATGCATTTGTAGTCTTCTCACTCCACCAACTGAGCGTTAGTGTAGAATCTCTGCATTGGCCAAAGCATTTGCTTGTTTTTTACTTGATAGAGCTCACAAGCTTATATTACAAGCCGAGATGCATGGAGGTGATAGTTGCTAGCTACTCTTCGGTTGAAGGAATTGGACATTTGGCTAATCTGTTAATAGACGTGGTTAAACCTTATGAAGAAAAGTTTTCTACGTATGACTTCTGAATGTCCTATGTAGTTAAAGCAAAGTTGTACATAAAACTTATACAGGTCACAATCCTTGAGTGTTAGTGAATCTTGTTGTATAGAAATTTTATTAACTATTTATGTTTTTTTTTTTTAATTTTAAAAGTAAAAAATAATAGTATGTTCTGTAATTTTAATTTTTCATATTTTTTTTATTGGTTTTATTTAAGTCAGATCCAGGCTTTGGGCCTCGATAAAGTTTTGAACTTCAAACTTGGATTCAAACCTTGGCCAGGGCTCATTTTGGGGTTCGGGTTTCGATCTCGAGCTAGGATCTGGGGTTGGGGTGTAGAATCGAGGTTCATGTTTGGATCTGGAATCCAGGTCGAGGTTCGGAGCCGAGGCCAGAGTTTGGGGTTCTAGGTTTGGGTCTTTGTCAGGGTCCAAGTTCAGGGTTGAATCCAAAATATTGATGAATAAAAATACAAATAGACTATAATCAAGAAAAAAAATCTATTTAAATTTTTGTTGAAAGTGACTTTTAAAAAAAAAAATTCTAAAATTTTGATTCTCAATTTTTAAATTAAAAGTGAAACAATTCTATAAAACATGTTTTTTAATTTTTCTAATTAAAAAAAAATGGTTAACAAAGTGTTACATAACCCACCGTATATCTATAATCTATAACTTCTATAAAAGTGAGAATAATTTAGTACATGTTTGGCATCATAACTAAAAAACTGTTTTTTGTTTTTAAAACAGAAAATTGTTTTTAAAAACAATTTAGCTTGTTTGGCCTTGTTTTTTAAAAATAGTTTTCAGAAAACAAAGTTACAAAAAACAAGAATTTTGAAAACAACAAAATGTTGTTTTCTGTTTAAAAAACCAATTCACTTTTAGTCAATATTGTTTTTAAAAATCACTAACCAAACGTGACTTGTGTTTTAAAAACTTCAAAAACTATTTTTTGTTCTCATTTCTAAAAACAATTTTTTAAAACAAAAAACAGAAAACAATACCAAACATGCTCTTAGGCTTTACTATGTAAATTACACAATTAACCTTCATTAAATATTAAATTACAAGCTTTTTTTTTTGGATGAACAACAAACCATTAATATTTTTTTATGCTTTCAAAAATAAAAAATTATATGATAATCATCTAACTTACATCTAATTAGGAAATGATTTATTTATTATTTTATTAAATAAAAATAAATAAAAGTAGAAGTTTGCTTATACATGTATAAGTGTATATAAACTGTTAATTTTTTTTTTTAAAAAAAAACCATATATTTATATCATACATAAAAAGTCAACAACCACTAATTGAATTACATAATTAGCCTTCAACATATATTAAATTACAAAAAAAAAAAAATGATAAAACAAGTACCACATTACACTACACTACTTCTTAAGGTTAATGCTAAATAAGTTTGTCATTGACATTTTGTCTTATGCGAAATATTTATAGAGGTGATTATTTTATCAAAGTCTCTCAATTACGAATATAATTTTAAATTAATAAGGTTTCTTTATTCTTTTAAGTGAATATTTTGCCTTTGATAATTATATAATCAATATATATACTAATAATCATACCATATAATAAATGAATTTATTAGTGTATATAATTAAATTGAGACAATATTTATCTATAATCTATAACTGTAATAAAATTATTAATAATTTTAGAGTTCTATTTGCACTGTATACTTCATTATTAAAAAAAAATTAAACTTAATAAAAACTTTATGTATTATTTATTTTATAAAATTAATTAGGTATTTTATGTATTGATTATTTTTTTCCTTTAAAAAAATCTAAAGTATTCTATTTAATTTACAAAAATAAAATGTGTGTAAAATATCCTAAATATTTTTAAGAGTCACAAAATGAATAAATAATTTTGGCCCTTGTTAATTTACAAAAAACAATGAAGACTAAGAACATCTCAAATGGAGATGCAAATAAGTGATGGAAATATAAAATATAAATTATTTTGTCAAAAGCCTACTCTACAAAAATCTCACATAACAAAAAGTGATCTAAATTTGGATCACAATATAGTATAATGTAAAATTTACATTACAATGAATGATATGATTTTATAATTACTATTATGCTATTTTTAATATTTTATTATAAAAGTTTAATTAATATGTTTGTAAAATTATTTTATATTTTTAATAAATTGTTAGATGAACTGATATATTTGCATTAAAATTTATAATAATACATTGGAGCATAATAGTAAAAATTGATGCGAAAATATCACAAAATCATTATTTGTACCAAATATAAATCAATTTTTACATCTCTCATTGGAGATGGTAAAATGGAATAATTACATAAGGCACCATTTTTTGTAAAATATTTACATTTTTACGTTCAAAGAATATTTTTTTTTACATTTTTACGGTTTTCCAAAAAATAACACGAAAATAACATAAAATCAACAAGAAAACAACATAAAAGTAACATGAAAATAACATCAAAATAACAACAAAAAAACAACAAAAAATAACATACATATAACAAAAAATTAACAGCAAATGAACAAAATTTCAACATAAAAGACCGTATTTTATGTACATAAAATCAAAAAAAAAAATCGTAAAAATATTTAAAATTCTGTGAAACCGTACTTTTGTTGTTTTTGTGCATTTGTGAAATTAACCCAAAAAAAATCAACATATTACAAATTTATTAAAAAAATATATTTGAACTATGGGCTCACGTGCTCGTTAGACCCAACTAGTTATATGAAAATTGTCTAGTCAATCATTTCATAGTCATTTAGGACATATGGTAAGTTCTTTTTCCTAAAAAAATTAAATTATTTAAGGTAATGAATTAGTATTTGAACATATTGTTGCACAAATGAATTAAAATATAGGCACACTTGCAATAGATTATTTGTATATTAATTTTTGACTTTTAATAATTTAGAATGTACAGAAAATTTACCGGTTGCTCTAAATTGTTAGAGTTTTATGTCCTAAATAAACCTATTCTTTGTAATCTTATTATTTATCAATGAAAGAAATAGAAATCTTTCTTGACTTAGTCAACTACTTGGTTTACATATTTATTTTACATGATTGTATATTTAATAATTAAATTCTATTAAATCCAAAACATATAGTTATTCATAATTATAGTGACATCATCACAGTGAAAAATAATTATGATTACATGCTTTGAATATTTAAAGTGCTATGATTTATTAGTACACTAAATTTACACTGACATGATAATTAGTAATAAGGTTTATTTGCACTTTTGGTAAGTGGTGTGTCTTTTCCAAATAATTAATCAAAAAATACTTGTAAATATGGATGTATGAGGTTTCCATCGAGATGGGATCAGTATTGAGAAATAGAAAAGTTATCATAATTTACAGTTATAACTATTTGTTTACCGGAACTGACCTTGGTGATTAGACATCACCGTTTGACATGTGGCAACAAGGAAAAAAATTTATTGAGTTGAGTAGTCTCGAGTCATAGCAGTCGACCTGGGAGGGTCCCTGGTCCTACGCACAAGTTCACTCCAGGATCGCCAGAATAGGTGTTTGGATCCAGCCAAGTTGTTTCCAACTCACCAACCTTGAGTATTCTGAACTAAGAAGTCAAGAAGAATCCAAGTTTGAAGCTTGAGAATTGAAAAAGGGTTGAAACGGCCTCCTAGAAGTCAACCTGGGTGCCTAGGGTTTCTCCTAGCGCCCAAGTTGAAATCCTAGCTAGGGTTTCAGTTTTCGAGCCCGTCTTAGTGAAAATGGCTCAAACTTTGTACTTAAATATGAATAAGACCAATTACGAACATGTTAGAGGCACCTGAATCATAATTGGAACACAACCTGTTTGGAGCACACAGGCACCCGGTGCCTGGGTCACCTTATAATGGACCCAGTGCCCAGGTTAACATGTTGTAAATCTGGGGAGCTTCCAACCACAGCACTGAAGATGTATCCCAAGCATTTTATATGTCTTCATCCAAAATGAGGAAACAAGTGCTTTTAGGAAAAAAAATAATCGACATGGAGGCCAAAACTGGTAAGCAAAACTTGATTTTTTCCTATTTTCAAAATCAAATTACACTAATATCTAAAATTAATTTTAAAAAATAAAATTAATTTATTTCTGATAATTAGATTTGAAATTTGAAAAACAAAAATCAATATACAAAACTACACAAAAAATCGGAATTTAATTCCATGAAATAGCATGAAAAATCGAAAAAATTGGAAAATTGGATGAATTGTACGGATGGCATGCTGTGCATAGCCATCCGCGCGCGGATCAGGGGTGTTTGGCCGAGAAATCACGGCGCAGGGAGGCTGCAAGCAGCCCTTCCGCGCGCGTGATGAAGTTGCTCGTCACCCCGATTTTTCCAATTTTCAAAAATTCATAACTAATTCAAATTAAATCGAAATCGAGTTCTGTAAAAAAGTAAATTGCTTAGAATTTTCCAAACTATCCAAAAAAAATAATTACAGAATAAAAACAGTAACCATTTTTCCCAGAATTCACAAACAACATTCAAACATCAATATGACACTCAAAGCAACATGATACCATCCAAAAACAAGCAAATCGTTTTAAGTCCAAATTTCTTGCAAGCAAATCAATTACCATGGCTCTGGTGCCAGTTGTTGGAAGTTATTTTACCAGGATCTTAGATCTACTCACAAGTATGTTGATTTAACAACCTAAATATGAACTTCTAAAACGATATGAAATTAAACACATAAGAGTATCAGAAATCTTACAGTGATTGCAGCGGAATATATATGTCTCCTCCCACTCAGATCTCTAACCCTTGATTCCTTTCTGTAGCAGAGTATAATCAAGATCTGAGCCCGAAAGTCCTTCTTTGTTGTCTCTGAATTCTACACAGCCTTCCTCACTATGATTGAGGTATTACTTGATGTGTGTGGGCACTACTCTAGCACTCATATATTTCGAAACAGTGAAGGTATAGAGAGAGAGAGGGTGGCGGCTCAGAGAGAATTTTCTGAGAGAAAATTCTTTCAGAATAATGCTGAGAAAAGCTTTTTCAGAGATACAGAGATATGTGAAAATCTGAAGCCTTTTCCTTCTATTTATAGAAGACCACCAAGGGCTATGATTGACATTTTGAACTGAGAAAATCAAGGGAAAAGGAAGGTAAAGGGGGCCGGCCTAGGCAATGTGGAACAAGGCTTGCCTCTTTTCCAACTTTCCTTTTCCTACACTTGATAGTTTCCCTTTTTGTGAAATATTGCCATTTCCATTGTTCAACCATATTAATGATAAATCTAATTACTTAATAATTAAAAAATAATTATCAAATAATATATTATCATTTATTTTATTAATAATGAAACTAATTAAAGTTTCCTAATTAATAAATATGCCCTTCAAAATCTCTATTTACTGTTTTGCCCTTAATGAGTGCCAAATTCTCAAACTGACAAGCTTATCTTGAGAATTCTTAATTGATTAATTAAAATCAATTAAATGAGTCCTACAAGTAATATCATCTCAACTAGTGAGGGGACCATGGGTCTATATATCCGAGCTTCCAATAAGCAGATCTTGAATTTACCACTTAAATTCACTGACTTATTAATTCTTCGTTGAATCCACACATAGAACTCAGAATTGCACTCTCAGTATATAGAATGCTCTATATGTTCCACCATATAGACACATTATTAGTTATCCATTGTTATAATCCTAATGTGATCAATGATCCTCTATATGGATGATCTACACTGTAAAGGGACTTAGATTACCGTAACACCCTACAATGTATTTTATCCTTAAAACACTTAACCCTGTATAAATGATATTTCAACTAAGTGAAATGAGTACTCAATCATTTATCTCGTTTGGTTAAGCTCGAAGGAGATCACCCTTTGCTTACTATTCGCCAGATAGAAGCTATAGATTCCATATTTATGTTAGCGCTCCCACTCAATCGCACTACCGTGTTCCCAAAATGTATGTATTGCCCAGACTACAGTTTTAGGCTTAACTAACAAATCAAAGAACACGAATAACACTCTTGAAATTAAGCCTAACCATATCAGGATTTAGATCATGTGATCTAGGATCAACTTCTGATATTGAATTGAATAGATGTTTACGGTAAGTTTCAAAATCTAATTCAAAGTTCAATATCGGTCCATTCCAATGCATACTCCATGCATCCAACCTGAGCTTTACTTTAACCTATGTTCTGGAAAGAACATAACATTTCTCCAAATGTAAGTAAACTCTGTTGTAGATTGTAATATCAGTGAAACCCAGTGTTCTGATAAATCTAGGAATACTTTATTCACATAGTCATGTTTATTTTCCACTGTGTTGACAACACAATAAACATGTTCAAGTATGTGAAAGGGGTTTGGATGAATTTATAAATCAAATAGACAAGCAATTGATTAAGTGAACCAAAACATACACAAGTGAATGAAAAAATTACTTCTGTTACTTTATTGATATAGAATAATCTGGATTACATTGAAACAGAGTTTTATTTAGGGCATAAAACCCAACAAACTCCCACTTGCACTAATATAAAAGGGATAATTGCGGCAAAAGTCCTCAAAAACTTGAGGTTGATACCGATTAGTCCTCAACCTCAAAAATTGGCGGTGAAAATACCTAAGGTCCCAATTTTTGTTTGTCCGTTGGTCCTTTTTCTAACGGATCCGTTAAACCCAAATAAAGTGACACGTGTCAATATTTTATTGGTCCAAATAATAATTTTAATTAAAAAAATTTAAAATAAAATAAAAAACTAAAAAATATATTTTAAAATTATAAATTTATTTTATTTTATTTTATTTTTTCTTTTCTTTTTTTTTTATTATTCATCTTCTTCAACCATACAAATACATTCCCTCAAAAAAAAAAATCAGACAAATACATATAATATATATATAACATATCAATCGATTTGTAACTATTTCTTAATTTACAAAAAATAAATCAATCATCAGCTGTTTCTCTTTACGCCTCAAATATATATTTGCAAAATTGGTATATATATATTTATATATAACTGATATAACCCATCCATTTTAACAATATATATATATATAACTGATATATAAATCAAGATTGGGGGTGGTTGAGTTTGAAGAGACTGATATATAACTCATCCCTTTCCACAATATATATAACTGATAAAAAAAGAAAAAGAAAGTCGGGTTACCTAATTTGGGGGTGGTTGAGTGCGACGGGGACTCCGAGATGGCACCACTACCACCATCCGCCAGAGGCGAAACTCCAGGGGTGGCGCGGCGAGGGTTGGTGGTGCAAACAGATCTGAAAATGGAGAGAGGGTTGGTGGTCCGGGAGTGAGATCCTTTGGTCTTCGATTTCTCTGGATTTTGGTCTTCGAAGGAGGAAGAGGGCGGCGGCTAGTTACGGAAATCGTAGATGGCTGGGTCCGCCTTCGCTCCGGCCTAGTGCTTCGACTCCGGTGGTGAGACGAGAGAGAAAAAGGGCCTGGGAGAGTTCTGTAGAAAAAGAAGAAGAAGAAGAAAGAAGAAGAAAAAGAAAAAAAAAATATTTTTTTTAAATTAAAAAAAGTATAAAAAGAAAAAAAAATTCTAATTTTTTAATTTTTTTTAAATATTTATAATTATTTTTAAAATTAATATTATTTGGACCAATAAAAAATTGACACGTGGCACTTTATTTGGGTTTAACGGATCCGTTAGAAAAAGGACCAACGGACAAACAAAAATTGGGACCTTAGGTATTTTCACCGCCAATTTTTGAGGTTGAGGACTAATCGGCATCAACCTCAAGTTTTTGGGGACTTTTGCCGCAATTATCCCAATATAAAACAAATCAGTACATTTCAATTAATCCTAAATTCTGACGGTGCTTTTCGAATGAAGTTACTGCCAAGACTTTGGTGAATGGATCAGCCAAGTTATCCTGCGTATCCACTTTCTCCACCAGTACATCCCCTCTTGCCACATATTCTCTGATAATATGATACTTTCTTTCTATGTGCTTACTTCTCTTGTGGCTCCGAGGTTCCTTACTGTTGGCTATAGCTCCAGTGTTATCACAGAGCAGGACTAGAGGCCTTTCCATTCCAGGAACTACACCAAGACTGGTGAAGAACTTCCTAAGCCAGACAACCTCTTTAGCTGCTTCAGCCGCAGCTATGTATTCTGCCTCCATGGTAGAATCCGAAATCGCAGTTTGTTTAGCACTTCTCCAAACTACTGCTCCACCCCCAAGAGTAAACACCATCCCAGATGTAGATTTCCTGTCTTCAAGACATCCCTGGAAATCTGAGTCTGTATAGCCTAAGGGATTCAAAGCACCACCCTTGTAGACTAATACATAATCTCTTGTACTCTTTAAGTATTTCAAAATATACTTAACCGCGTTCCAATGTACCCTTCCTGGATTTGACTGATACCTGCTCACGATTCCAACTGCATAGCAGATGTCAGGTCTAGTGCATAGCATAGCATACATCAGACTCCCAACTGCAGAAGCATAAGGAATTTTTGCCATGTCTTCTATCTCTTGAGGATCAGTAGGACACTGTTCCTTAGATAGACGGATACCATGTCTAGAGGGCATGTTTGCCCCTTTGGTATTGGTCATGGAAAATCTCTCAAGAACTTTGTCAATGTAAGCTGTTTGAGAGAGAGCAAGGGATCTGTTCTTTCGGTTTCTGACAATCTGAATACCAAGAACATAGGCTGCCTCACCCAAGTCTTTCATGTCGAATTGAGTGTCAAGCCATTCCTTGATGTGAGTCATTTTCTTGACATTGTTTCCAATGATCAAAATGTCATCAACATAAAGGACCAGGAATACTACTACTTGGTTTTCCTTGAGTTGGTAAACACAAGGTTCATCTTCATTCTGATGAAAGCCGTAGGTCTTGATGATCTCATCAAACCTTTTGTTCCATGAGCGAGAAGCTTGCTTAAGCCCATATATGGACCTATTTAATTTGCAAACTTTATTCTCCTGCCCAGGAAGAACATAACCTTCTGGTTGCTCCATATAGATGGTTTCTTCAAGAAGCCCATTAAGAAAGGCTGTCTTGACATCCATTTGCCAGATTTCATAATCTAAAGCGGCAGCTATGGAGAGAAGAATTCGGATGGATTTGAGCATGGCAACAGGACTAAAAGTTTCCTCATAGTCCACACCTTCTCTTTGGGTATAACCCTTGGCGACCAGTCTAGCTTTGAAAGTTTCGACTTCGCCTCCAGCACCCCTTTTCTTCTTGTAGACCCATTTACATCCAATTGGACGAAAATCTTCAGGTGGTTCTACATATTCCCAGACTTTGTTCTTCTTCATGGAATCCATTTCTGAATCCATACCGGCTGACCATCGCTTCCGTTGCGGACTTGCCATTGCCTGTTTATAGGTCAATGGGTCGTCATCAATACCGTCACCAACGACCATATTGATTTCACCATCCAAGCCATAACGAGATGGTTTTGTAGAAACCCTCCCACTACGACGAGGAGCGGTGACCTTCTGAACAGGAGCTCTAGTAGTAGTTTTCTCAGTTGCTACAACTGAGGGAGTGGGATGTTCCTCTTCTTGAGTAGAAGAAGATGGTACATTTGAAGGAACAGTAATCGTGAGCATTTCCTCTAATACAATTTCACTTTTCGGTTTGTTGTCTTTCATATAGTTCTCTTCAAGGAAAGTAGCATTTGTAGAGACAAACACTTTGTTATCCTTGTGACTATAGAATAGTCCACCCCTAGTCTCTTTAGAATTCCCGACAAACATGCAAACCTCAGTTCGCGATTCCAGTTTGCTTTCTTTCTTTCTTAAGACGTGAGCAGGGCACCCCCAAATCCTATAATGGCGCAAACTAGGTGTGCGACCATTCCATAGTTCGACGGGTGTCTTAGGGACTGCTTTAGATGGAACAACATTCAAAATGTCGTTTGCCATTTGAATAGCATATCCCTAGAAGGACGTAGACAGAGTTGAGTAACTCAGCATAGACCTAACCATTTCTAAGAGAGTGCGATTTCTTCTTTCTGCAACTCCATTCTGCCGTGGAGTGCTAGGGGCAGTATATTGGGATTCAATTCCAAGTTCAATTAAATGATCTTTGAACTGCATATCCATATATTCTCCACCCCTATCAGTTCGCAAGATCTTTAATGTTTTACCCAATTGGTTTTGAGCCAAAGCATGAAATTCCTGAAACTTGTCAAAAGTTTCAGATTTCTTTTGCATTAGGTAAAGAAAACTATATCTAGAGAAATCGTCAATGAAAGTGACGAAATACTCATAACCTCCTCTGGCTTTTACATTCAGTGGTCCGCAAACGTCTGAATGTACTAGCCCTAGGGGTTCTTTGGCATGTTCTCCCTTGGCAGAGAAAGAACGTTTGGTCATTTTACCTTCTGGGCAAGACTCGCAGACTGGCAGCTCTCCTAAGATGACATTTTTCAATGGACCGTCTTTGGTTAGCCTATTGAGTCTATCAAAGCCTATATGACCTAAACGTAAATGCCATAGATAAGTTTGATCATCATTATCAATCTTTTTTCTCTTAAGGCTTCTAGGTCTAGCTACATTGAAAAGTTCAGTATTTAGTGAGATTTGAGTATCAGGTCTTAAAACATAAAGCCCTCGTTCCATGTTTGCAACACATATATGAAATCCATTACGAGAAATTGAACAATTTGAACTCGAAAAATTCAATATATAAAATTGTGTCTGTAAACATGAAACACTAATCAAGTTTCTACTAAAATTAGGAATATATAAAACATTCTCTAAAAGTAAAAACTTCTTAGAATGAAACTTGATTCGGGCTATTCCTCTTGCTTTAACTGATACCAACTCGCCATTTCCAACTTTAAGCTTTAACTCATCTGGGTGAAGATTCTCCCAAGTTTCAAGCAGCTGTAATGAAGAACATATATGGTTAGTAGATCCAGAATCAACAATCCAGGAGGATTTGTCGTTCTCTAAAACACATGATTCAAATACAAAAGCATCACCTTCGTTTGAATTGTCTAGAAGCCTGGGACATTGTTCTTCTTTATGTCCCTTTCCATTACAATTCGCACATAGAACATGATGTCTGACATTTGTACTTGAAGAAGCAGCTTTGTTGGAGCCCTCATGCTTAATCTTCTTCCTCTGATTAAAACTTGCAATGCTAGCAGTCTCATTGCAATCGAGATCCCGCTCATGGGCCCTCAACTCAGACTCGAGTTTGTCCATGTCGGAGGAGTTAGGATTGTTCAATAAGTAATATAGAACAAAACTGTTATACTCCTGAGGAAGACTATAAAGTATGAGTTTCACCCATTGTTCCTTTGATAAATCAATTCCTAGTAGATTTGCCTTTTGGAATTTCAGATTCATCAACAATAGGTGCGAGTTAATGCAACTACCAGGATGCATTTTCACACTATTGAGTTCTTTTGCAAAGATACTAACTAGGAGTGGATCGGGATGAGGGTTATTCATATTGGCACTACAACATATCAATAAACAGAAGTAAGGTTTCGGTTTCATAAATTCATACACAGGTTCAGAAAACAAACAATCACTTATGTTATAAAAATACTAAATCTAACATAGTTTATTTTCCAAGGTTTCCAACGAACTGATACAGTGTCCCGTTTAGGCGAGAGTCAAAGCATCATCCATTGAATAGAGTTGTCAATTCATCTAAAATGTCAAACATTCTAGCAACCTTTTATTCGATCAAGATTGGAATTCAGCGTTGTCCCGTTTAGGCGAGAGTCAAGGCAATTCTATCTTATGAGCTTCTACCATTGTTTCGCATTCTTATAAGTCTTACATGGTTGCCACCATTAGGGTGGTCATGAACCATATAAATAAACCTATAAGAATACTTATCTTTCGAGATTAAACGGCGCTAACTTGCTAATGAACGTTCCTCCATTAGGGAGGATTACTCACTAAAACAATAGCTATGTAAAACCAACAATGGAGATCGAATTTCTCTTTGATTAAAGCTCATTATTTAAACATGTATTTTGTCTAATCATTTATATTCCATATCTCAATAATGAAATATTACAAATTAAAGTAAAAACTTTAATCAAATTTCAAAAATGGAATAATTTTGAAAAATATCTTATTTAAGTTGTTTAGAAAATCTAAATACCCAACTTAAAATATTCTTCAAACAATGACTTAATTAAATATTACCAATTAAGTAGTAACCACTTAATTTAGAAGATATTCCATTTTAAGTTCCCATATTTAGAAAATATCAACTTAAAAATATCTAAGGAATCTTAATAACCAATTTCCAAAATTCTTCAACTTAATTTATAATAGGAAATTCAAAAATATTCAAATCTAAGTTGATTTGATAGATTTAACTAAATCTCAACTTAAATAGGAATATTTAATGAAATTATAAAATTAAGATTCAGAAAGAATTTATATGGTTATAATTCCATATTTAATTAAAAACAAGAAAAATACATATAGCTTTCCAGAATATGACTATTCAAACTATGTTTTTCTTAAATTAATTTCAAGGAACCATGAAATTAATTATGTTGCTAATCAATCTTTTATTAGGTCAAACTAATATAATTAACCTATCACAGTTATCCAAATCAGGCAAATGGGCCTTCACAATTGGGGTTGTTCATGTGAGGGGAGCCGGGTCCAAGACGTCGCACCCACTTCTAAGGCTCCCAACTCTCACACAAGGCCCAAAAGAGAGGAATTTAACCTTACAATGAATAACTGTTATTAATTGAATAGGCTCACAACTAAATGAGCCTAAATAAAATCTATCAGTTATGATATTTTATTTAGCAACAACCACCTATATGTATCTATAATAGAAATTAAACATATAGGCTCACACAGGCATACACATTTGGATGGATCCTATCATGTTGCTAAGTCATACACAGATGAAAGAAGTTTGTAAAAATTACCTGTTACAAATTATTTACTTGATCTATCGTCAATTGAACCTTTGGTTAAAACTAGATCAGCTGATCTATCTTCAAGTTAACCAAGGCAATTTAGATCAAGCAATAATAGGTTTTAGAAAACTTACAAACAATCTAAAACACATACTCCTGCAACAAGGTTAGATTTGGATAGTTGGATGTAGGATTTATTTAATTTTAATCATTTATTTCGAAAAATAAAATAAAATTAAACCTACTATTTTGAAAAATTAGGTTTTGGGTAACCTAAATGTCATTTCAAAAATAAATTGCTAACTTTCCTTTTAAATTTCATGTTATTTAATAAATTAAAAAATAAAATAGAAAATGGTAAATACATACCCTTTTCTTGTTTTACAATTTAATTTAATTGAAAAATAACAAAATTTAAAAAGTTAACAAAAATACCTTATTTCCTATTTTAAAATTATCATGATTATTGTGATCTTATTTTAATTAAGGTCAAGTTACCAAAAAAAATGATATCTGACCTAAAAAAAATAAAATAATCAAATTTTAAAGGAAATAAGAAAAAGGTAAGCAAAACTTGATTTTTTCCTATTTTCAAAATCAAATTACACTAATATCTAAAATTAATTTTAAAAAATAAAATTAATTTATTTCTGATAATTAGATTTGAAATTTGAAAAACAAAAATCAATATACAAAACTACACAAAAAATCGGAATTTAATTCCATGAAATAGCATGAAAAATCGAAAAAATTGGAAAATTGGATGAACTGTACGGATGGCATGCTGTGCATGGCCATCCGCGCGCGGATCAGGGGTGTTTGGCCGAGAAATCACGGCGCAGGGAGGCTGCAAGCAGCCCTTCCGCGCGCGTGATGAAGTTGCTCGTCACCCCGATTTTTCCAATTTTCAAAAATTCATAACTAATTCAAATTAAATCGAAATCGAGTTCTGTAAAAAAGTAAATTGCTTAGAATTTTCCAAACTATCCAACAAAAATAATTACAGAATAAAAACAGTAACCATTTTTCCCAGAATTCACAAACAACATTCAAACATCAATATGACACTCAAAGCAACATGATACCATCCAAAAAACAAGCAAATCGTTTTAAGTCCAAATTTCTTGCAAGCAAATCAATTACCATGGCTCTGGTGCCAGTTGTTGGAAGTTATTTTACCAGGATCTTAGATCTACTCACAAGTATGTTGATTTAACAACCTAAATATGAACTTCTAAAACGATATGAAATTAAACACATAAGAGTATCAGAAATCTTACAGTGATTGCAGCAGAATATATATGTCTCCTCCCACTCAGATCTCTAACCCTTGATTCCTTTCTGTAGCAGAGTATAATCAAGATCTGAGCCCGAAAGTCCTTCTTTGTTGTCTCTGAATTCTACACAGCCTTCCTCACTATGATTGAGGTATTACTTGATGTGTGTGGGCACTACTCTAGCACTCATATATTTCGAAACAGTGAAGGTATAGAGAGAGAGAGGGTGGCGGCTCAGAGAGAATTTTCTGAGAGAAAATTCTTTCAGAATAATGCTGAGAAAAGCTTTTTCAGAGATACAGAGATATGTGAAAATCTGAAGCCTTTTCCTTCTATTTATAGAAGACCACCAAGGGCTATGATTGACATTTTGAACTGAGAAAATCAAGGGAAAAGGAAGGTAAAGGGGGCCGGCCTAGGCAATGTGGAACAAGGCTTGCCTCTTTTCCAACTTTCCTTTTCCTACACTTGATAGTTTCCCTTTTTGTGAAATATTGCCATTTCCATTGTTCAACCATATTAATGATAAATCTAATTACTTAATAATTAAAAAATAATTATCAAATAATATATTATCATTTATTTTATTAATAATGAAACTAATTAAAGTTTCCTAATTAATAAATATGCCCTTCAAAATCTCTATTTACTGTTTTGCCCTTAATGAGTGCCAAATTCTCAAACTGACAAGCTTATCTTGAGAATTCTTAATTGATTAATTAAAATCAATTAAATGAGTCCTACAAGTAATATCATCTCAACTAGTGAGGGGACCATGGGTCTATATATCCGAGCTTCCAATAAGCATCTTGAATTTACCACTTAAATTCACTGACTTATTAATTCTTCGTTGAATCCACACATAGAACTCAGAATTGCACTCTCAGTATATAGAATGCTCTATATGTTCCACCATATAGACACATTATTAGTTATCCATTGTTATAATCCTAATGTGATCAATGATCCTCTATATGGATGATCTACACTGTAAAGGGACTTAGATTACCGTAACACCCTACAATGTATTTTATCCTTAAAACACTTAACCCTGTATAAATGATATTTCAACTAAGTGAAATGAGTACTCAATCATTTATCTCGTTTGGTTAAGCTCGAAGGAGATCACCCTTTGCTTACTATTCGCCAGATAGAAGCTATAGATTCCATATTTATGTTAGCGCTCCCACTCAATCGCACTACCGTGTTCCCAAAATGTATGTATTGCCCAGACTACAGTTTTAGGCTTAACTAACAAATCAAAGAACACGAATAACACTCTTGAAATTAAGCCTAACCATATCAGGATTTAGATCATGTGATCTAGGATCAACTTCTGATATTGAATTGAATAGATGTTTACGGTAAGTTTCAAAATCTAATTCAAAGTTCAATATCGGTCCATTCCAATGCATACTCCATGCATCCAACCTGAGCTTTACTTTAACCTATGTTCTGGAAAGAACATAACATTTCTCCAAATGTAAGTAAACTCTGTTGTAGATTGTAATATCAGTGAAACCCAGTGTTCTGATAAATCTAAGAATACTTTATTCACATAGTCATGTTTATTTTCCACTGTGTTGACAACACAATAAACATGTTCAAGTATGTGAAAGGGGTTTGGATGAATTTATAAATCAAATAGACAAGCAATTGATTAAGTGAACCAAAACATACACAAGTGAATGAAAAAATTACTTCTGTTACTTTATTGATATAGAATAATCTGGATTACATTGAAACAGAGTTTTATTTAGGGCATAAAACCCAACAAAGCCTAGGTTGACCTAGTGCCTGGTCTCAACGCCCAAGTTTACGTTTTGTCAACCTAGGCCAGTTCCAAGTATTTTTTTCTAAAAAGTGTTCAAGGAATTTTTTTTATCAAAAATAACAAAGATACACGAGTTCTCGAGAAGCAAACAAGAACATATGAGGGCTAAAACAGGGCCCCAACGCCTAGGTTGACGTGGTTGATGGGCCCTGTGTGCAGGTTGACATACAACCTAATTCGCATATTTCTCCTCCTCAAACACAAATTCTACTATGGACATTCTTCTTATTTTGGTCAAAATTGGGGTAGGAGACCTAGTTAGCAATCCTAAATTCCATACAAGTATCAAAATGAGCATCAAGAAGCTTTCGGAGGAGCACCCAGCGCCCAAGTTGACATATAGCCTGGTGCCCTGTTTGCTTATCCGATTGCAATTTTATCTCGGGCATCTAACTATTTTTCATAATAAATGACAACTATGACTATTGACAAGTAAAATTAAAGAAATTATAGTTCACCTTTTTGACGAAGTAGAATATCAGCAAATTAGCCACAAATTGAAAGTTTTAAGGCTACCCGATTTTGCAGAAAAGTAACATCACTGAGAACTAGTGAAAGAATTCACCAGATTGAAGAAATAAACTAAGTAATCTTAATATATCACTAAGGCATCAAAAAATAGAAGTCCAACATGTTTTTCCACTTACATAGCCTCCAAGTTAACATCAGAATGTCAACCTGGACGCTAAGCGTAAACCTGGCTGTTGGTTGCTGAACTACCTTCAGTAAAACGGTCATAGCTTACTCAATATTTATCCAATTAATGTGATTCAATTTTTAATTGAAAGAAATTTTTAAGCTCATAATTCATGTCTCATAATCATATCAAAATTCTATCAAAATTTTATCCTCAAGTCAAGTGCGATTTTTTTCACAGATTACCCGAAAACGATCAAACGGACATGATTCATGCTTCAAAAATTGATGATTTTCATCTAAAGTAATTTTAGCCATTATATCATCATTAATGGTCAAGATCAGTCCAGAATGATTTTTTTCATATTTTATTATTATTTTAATGGAAATCCCTCCCTATAAAAGGAGAGCTCTACAAGCTCATTGGAGACATTTAGAAAAGTCCCCACAAGGTCAAAGCATATCTTTCTAGAAATCTAAGCTCTTGCCTTAGTCAATTCTCTTGTAATTCTCGCGAGAAAATAAAACTCGAAGTAGACGTAGGTCCAGAACCGTTACGACACGAGGAGTGGACTAGTGTAAATCTTGTGTCTCTCATTTATTTTTAACTCATATTTGCTCTCGCAAATATAGCAAGAGAGTGTTGGCCAGTTTTCTACGTGAACATTTTGGTGCTTTAATTGAGAGCCACAACTCAAGATCCTGAACAAGATGGTTGCCACAAGATCAACGAGTGTTGAAAGAAGCACCCACATTGGTTTGCCCACTAGAGGCATGCCAACTGCTGGGGCTGGTGTTGGGATGAAACCTACATCCCAGATGCCAGGTGAAGGCCTCTGAACTATTTCCACAACTCAACCTTCAAGACCACCAACAACTATTGGTACTGATGCAAGTAGTCAGGTTCCTGTTGATGAACCTTACGTGGAGCTTAAAGATCCTGAGGAAGTCGACCCTCAGGTTGAACAACTTAGTCAATTAGTTGATAACTTGCAATAGCAATTACAAGAATCTCTTAACAAGCAGTGTGAGTAGTTTCAAATCATATTCAAGTAACACTCGGAAAAGTTGAAGCTCAACATGCTAAGCAGGAGCAAAGAAGAGAAAATCTTGCTCAACAAATTTTGGAAGCCTATTGCTCCAACAACGGAAGGACTCCTCCTAGAGCCACTTCCACTAGAGCTGGAGACAACCCACATTCGGCAACTGGCCACATGGGAAAAAACGCTTAAGGGGAAACCCTTAATGCATGGGGTACTTCTACCGATCCTGTTAGTCATGCTACTACTAAGCAGATGACAAGCACTGAGGATTTATAAAGGGAAGCAAACTGCGATCAAGCATCCAAAAGGACTCAGACTCGAGAACATAGACCAATGGGCCCTCCGCTTGACATGAACCAGTCACTTGTCAAGAAACAATCTACGAGCAAGTGTTTGAAAGGACTCAGACTCGAGAATGTGGGCCTACAGATCCACCACATACCACTGATAGGACTAATCGTAATCTTGCTCGGAGTAATCTAAACAATACAAGAAAGCAATCTCCTCTGTGAGATTCTCCTCATAGATCCAATTACTCTAGGCCCCGTAATCCTACAAAGGGGAAGGGACCTGTAGTCAACCTTGGGGGAGGGACTTGGAGGATCTACCATGAAATTGGGGTGTGTGAGATTCAGAGGGTGAGGACCAATGAACCACTCCACACTCGGAAGTACTTCTATGATGAAAGTGGTGTTTTGTGTAGGTACTTCACTTGCAATTCTAATGTCCAATAATATGAGTACTTCCCTCAAATACATGGGGAAGAGCTGAATCTAAGCAATCACTTCAACTCCCTCTGCACTTGTGACCTTGTAGAAGACTATTTTGAGAAGAATAGTCGCTATAGTGTTTCAGATGATCTCGGTCACAGTAATTAGCCTAAGGACAACTCTATTGTCAATATGGGAGAAATCCCCGACTTTTCCTCGACGATCCCATGGTCAGAAAGCTATAGCCAGACCTAAGTTGATGAATATTTTTGATCATCTTGGACAACAAAAGAACCTGTGAGATACCCTGAACAAGAGAAGATTGGTGGAAGCGGGAGCTTCTAGTGGTGACCTTGTTGATCGGGTAGCTAAAGTTCCAATTGGGACATAAACCACCATCTGTGGTATCAATAGGGCCAAATTTAATAACCTAACCACTTTGGTAAAGGGAATCACGACTCCCAAGCTATCATATTTTGAATTGGATTGAGAGCGACACTCACTGCTCTCAGATCAAATAAAAGCTTTGAGGATTCCTTCAAAGTTTAAGAATTCCACCTGACATCAATACTTCGGGAAAGAAGACCTGTTGTCTCTCATCCAATACTTCGAAGTGTAGACCGATTTGAAAGGGGTAAGAGATGACGTTCAGTGTAGAATCTTCCCTGCCATGCTGATAGGCTTAGTTTTGTGATTTATCTCAAGACGGCGCCTGGATAAATCAATTTATGGAAAGAGCTTGTAAATGCTTTTGGCAGTCATTTTGCTCTATCCCAAAAATGTTAGATTAAACCTAATGATCTGGTATATGTGAAGCAACAAGATGACGTGTCCTTCAAGAACTACATCCAACGATTCTTAGAGACAGGTGCTAAGATAATTATACTTAGCGAGGATGTGAGAATTATGGCACTTGCAACCGAACTCAAGGAGATGGATCCTCTATGGTCTAATCTTCATCTCAAGGTAGTCTTCACCATGAAATATTTCCCTGATATAGGAGACGACTTTATCAAATCGGAAAAAGCTATTACTCGAGCTAAAAACTCAAAAAACAAGAAAAAGAAATTTCTAGACTCCCCTATGCCTAACACTGAGGCACAGGGGGGCATCAAGAAAGGAGGAACAATGGCGGAAAAAGATTGAACAATGGCAGTAACACAGGCTAACATCTCTAGCGGAAAGAAAGCTAGAACTGGAGAGAGATCCTACAAAGAGTATGAGCCTAGATTCACCTCCTATTCTATTCTCTTAGCCCTAAAAGAAGAAATCTATCTGGCAACTTAGTAAACAGAACCATACAGAAAGCCTCTTCCCTTCAAAGAGCTAAGGAAAAAAGACATGAACAAGTTCTGTCGCTACCATAACAATTATGGTCATGACACCAATGAGTATAATTAGTTGCAGGATGAGATAGAATTTTTGATTCGTCAAAAGCATGCCACCCTCTAGAAACATGTGAGGTCTGAGGTACCTATAGGAAGCAACGCTCCTCTCCAACCCGCAGCAGTGGCAGGCCGGTTGAATGTGGTAGTTGGAGGTCCACATCTTGTTGGTAACTCGAGAAGAGCAATAGAGAGGTATGCCAGATCTTTGTGCCACGAGCCAAGATCAGAAATGTCAGAGATTGCAAAGCATCCTTTGAAATATCTACATTTTGAGTGTGATCCAATTATATTTGAGGAATTTGACTCAAACCACGTCCACTACCCTCGCAATGATCATCTCGTTGTTGAGGTTCAAATAGCCAACATGTTGGTGGCTAGAGTGATGATCGAAAATGGAGCATCATCAAACATACTTTTTCAGGAAAATATTGGAGAGAATGGTTTCGTCTTTAAAAGACCTGGAGCCATGTGATCAACTCATGTATGGTTTTAGTGGACATGGAATAGTTCCATATGGTAAGATCAAATTACCATTGACTATTGGTACATTCCCAAGGCAAAACACCATTACCAAAACTTTTATAGTGGTCAACACTAAGTCTCCATACAACGTGATAATAGGAAGGCCAACCCTATGTGACCTATAAGCCATCTCGTCCATCTACCACTTGTCTATCACATTTATGACATCAGCTGGCATCGATCCCCTTTTCTGTAACCAAAGAGTCGCTCAAGAGTGTTACAACACATCATTGACACGTGCAAAGAAGACCTCCTCCGCTATTCTGACAATCAGGGAGATGAATAAGACCTCTCCTGCAAGGGCTGGAGAGCCGCTGTAGACCTCCAAGGCAGCAACCAAGGAGACGTTGGATAGTGCACCTAAGACTACTTGAAGGTACCCCTAAGACAGAGATGACATCGACCCTCATTTTGGGGACATTGACTCAGGAGTTGGTCTGAAGAGGAGCTTAAGGAAATTTCTCTCACAGCAATGAACCCGACCAAGGTTGTCAAGATTGGTATAAACCTGACAAAGGGATTAAGCACATCTCTTATGGCTTGCCTTAGGAAAAATAAAGAAATTTTTCTTGGTCGCATGAGGACATGAATGGAATTGACACCAAGGTTATCTATCATTCCCTCAATATTAACAAAGTGAACTTCAAGCCTGTACAACAAAAATGCAGGACTCCTTGACAAAGAGTGCACCAAGGTTCTCAAGGAAGAAGCTGAGAGATTGTAGGAAAAAAAATTCATTAGGGAAGCTTTTTACTCAGTCACGGTATCCAACCCTGTCCTGGTGTCTACACTGAATGGAAAGTGGAGAACATGTGTCGACTTCACTAACATAAATAAGGCTTTCCCTAAAGACTATTTCTCTCTTCCTCAAATTGGTTAACTAGTGGATGCTACATCTAGCCATAAAATCCTCACATTCAGAGATGCTTACTTTGGATATAACCAAATCAGAATAGACACGCCTGATGAAGAGCACACTAGCTTCCAAATAGATATCAGATTATACTACTACAAAGTGATGCCCTTCGGTAACAAGAATATTGACGCTACATAATAGAGGCTAGTCAACCATATGTTCCATGACATAATCAGGAATAATATGGAAGTCTATGTTGATGATATGCTAGTTAATCAAAAAAAATCTAAAAACCACATCAACGGTTTCAAGGAATGATTCAGCATCCTACGAGATTATATGATGAAACTTAACCCCCTGAAATGTGCTTTCTGTGTCCAATTAGCAAAGTTTCTCAAATTCATTATCAATTACCAAGGGATTGAAGTAAATCTAAAAAAGATTAAGGCATTGCAAGACATGAAGTCACTGTCGCGGATAAAAGATGTTCAAAGCCTTACTAAATGAATTGTTGTCTCCAAATTCACCGACAAGTGTGTTCCTTTATTCAATCTACTAAGAGGAAGAAACAAAGGGTTTGAATGGACCAGTGAGTGGGAGCAAGCCTTACAGGCTCTCAAGCATCATTTGGCCACACAATCCTTTCAAAACCAATAGATGGTGAAGAATTATTCATCTATTTGGCAATCACCGAGCATGCGGTCACTACTACTCTGGTTCATGGAGATGAAGGAACAAAACGTTCGATGTATTTATTGAGCAAGCATCTTTGGGGTAGAGTCTAGGTATTCCCCTATTAAGAAGCTAGCTTACGACTTAGTATTGACCTCCAAATTGCTTAGGCCATACTTTCAAGCTCATCCAATCAAAGTGTAAACTGACCAACCACTTAGGCAAGTCTTGATGAAGTCAGAAGCATCAGGGTGTCTACTCAAATGGGCAGTAGAGCTATCAGTTTGAAATCTTCTGTCAACCTTGCACAACAATCAAAGGTCAACCGTTAGTTGATTTCATTCCTGAGTGCATTGGCATCGAAGAAGATGACCCCATGGGTAATGAAGACCAGAGTCCCACACCTGAGACTACAACTCAGAAGGACTTTAGACCCTTTTGGAAGCTTTAAGTAGATGGGTCCTCCAATGAGCATTACTCTGGCCCAGGACTCATCCTCGTAACCCCTAAAGGATTTCACACCCACTGTGCTTTACGGTTTGAACTCACCACATCAAAAGCAAAGCGGAGTATGAGGTGCTCCTAGCGGGACTTTGATTGGAACTGGCCATTAAAGCTGAATCACTAGGGATCCTACATTGACTCTTAACTTGTTTTTAATCAAATCCTAGGTGAGTACCAAGCCCGAGGGCTCAAAATTATATCGTACTTGAGCAAAGCTAAAGACCTTTTGCATAGCTAAAACACCACTCCATTAACCAAGTGCCATGTGAGAAGAATGCAAATGTGGAGTCCCTAGCCAAACTAGCTAGTACAACAGACTCTGACACCCTAAGCATGGTTGTTGTTGAATATCTCACTCAACCCAGCATCAACGAAGACTCGAAGCTTATTCTTATGATTGATAATTATCCATCATGGATGACTCGATAGCCAATAATTAGAGCAAGGTATTCTTGTAGCAGACAGGAACAAAGCCAAGAAGTTGATGAGGAAAGTTGCTCACTTTATCACCATGGATGGAGTGATGTACAGAAGAAGCCACTCAATGTCTCTTTTAAGGTGTGTCACACACGAAGAAGCCAAGGCTCACATGATCGAAGTACATGAAGGCCTTTGTGACAAACGCGCTGGAAAAAAGTCTCTAAAAGATAATTTTGAGGAAATGGTACTTTTGGCCAACAATGATTGAAGACTCGATAGACTATGTCAAAATACGTAGGGCTGTCCCAAAAGAGCTCAAGAGCATGCAAAATCCATGGCCGTATGTGGTGTAAAACTTACACAGTATTTTTGAATAAAATTCCGTCCCACAGTGAAAAAGTAAAAAGTTAAAAATTTCAGTATGTGGTGTAAAAACTCCAAGAAAAAATACGAAGCAATAAAGCCCACATTAGATAAAATACATACAACTACCCATTTGTTACCTTTGAAATTTGATCACTCCCCTTATACTTATATTGTTAAAATAGTGATTTTGTCACATCATATGTTTGCTTATTTATTTGCAATGTTATGATGTTATGATGTTATAATGTTTCTAACAGTTGTTGCATGTTAGGAAGCATTTGCAAGATGCGTTGAGCTAATTTGTTTTCGGTTCATATATCTCACATTTACACTGAACTCCACTAAAGTAACTAGTGGTGGAACAATATTTCTACTGTCAGTCTCATAGATGTTATTTTAGATCTCCTACCAAGCCAATGTGGAAGGTTTCGGTGAAGTCCCATTTTTTTTTTGGAATTTCAATGGCTAAGCCAATTTCCTGGCAGCCAAACTTAAACTGTCCAATAAGGCTCTGTTTGTTCAACTTTGAAATAGTTTAAGCACAACAAGTAAACCAACGAGCTATGTAACGCCCGCATTTTATACTAAAACTTGATAATTAATTATAATAATTTATATCTTAATAACCATATGGATCGGGATCCCGAGTATCAAAATACAAGTTAAAAGTACTTTACTAATATGTACATATATATATACATTTTTTTTTAAAAGTTTAGCGGACATGCATCTTCAAAATACAGACTCTAAAAATACTAAGAGATCGAAACCCTCCAGGTTGCACTGCCGCGATATGTACAATCATGCCGAGTTCTGCCTCACTGTTCCTCCAGCTTTGTTTTTCCTTTACCTACACAAGGTAGCAAACTGATGAGTCAACAGACTCAGTAAGATATGCAAGAAAGATATAAAAGTAATGCAATGCCAGCTTTATGATTAAGCTGCCCTGAGCTTAACAACGAAGCTCACCAAATGGTTAAGAACGTTCTTAAGGGAAGTACGACTACTATACCAAATGCACTAAAGTACCAGAACTTGTACTTGTGTTGGTAGAGTCTTAACTGTACTCCCGGGAATTACTAAGTGTTGTACCACGAGCACGACGTACCCTTGGTACTCGTGCTGGTAACACTGTAACCACAATTATAACAACGCTATACTAACACTCCACAAATCATATATAAACTAGTGTTAGTAGTGCAACAAATAAACAAACATATATTCTTATATATATTCTTACACTATCCTACCTCGTTTCCGTGCTCAAGTGTGCCGGTCAGCCTGAGTGGAAATGCAGCTCGACATTTAACAGGGCCCTAAACCATAATGTTCAAACTTTGATGAGAGACTCGCTAAAACACTTATCGGGGATTAAAATAGGAACTAAACTTAACCCTATCGATAAATAGGATGCCAATACCCTAAATTACTTAAAAACGGGAAAAACTAGGGTTCGGGAAAAATTCCCAACCGGCAGGCCGGTTCCCAACCGGAACCCCAGTTCTTGGGTACCAACTGGTCGACCGGTTGCAAGGGGCTTCTCAGAACCGGTCGACCGGTTCTGAGCTGGGGACAAAATTCGATCCCCTTAATTCAAATCAAGCCCAAACTTCTCATAACTTTCCAGAATACCTGCTTATACCATAATAAACCAAACCTAACCAGCAGAACTCAACAATTCACATTAATTTCAAAATCACCATGAGAGGTCAAGGTTTGAGTTCTCAAACTCAAACCTTGCCAAAACCTTACTATCATTAGCAAAAACAGCATATAGCAACTCAATTAAACTCAATTAATCTTCAGAACTTAATTTCAAACAACAACTATAATCACAGAACTAAAATTCCTAATTTAAGCTTCAAAACCTAACTTTATGCTTACTAGAATTAAGGGGAAGAAACTAGGGATCAATACCTTAGAATTAAATCTTCTTATTCCAGTTGAATCACTAAAACTCCACCAAGAAAATCCCTCTCCTTGCTTGTCTTTGGATTGCACGAAAAAGAAAGAGAGAAAAGAGCTCAAAGTTCACTTCTCTCCATTTCCTTCCTTCTTAAGTTATTCATATCACTTTTTTTTTTGTCTATTCTTTTCTTTTTTTTTTTTAAATTAAAGATAAGCTACAGCCACCTCTCAAACTCACTAAAAGCCAAAATTAGCAAATGACCTAAATGCCCCTCCTAAAAAAAACAATAACTAAACTAAACCAAGGGTAAAATGGTAAATTGCTAAACCCCGAAAATTTCTAATGCCCCTACTATTAAACTTAATATCCCGATAATAATTTAGACATAAAACACGACTCTCTAAAGGCCCAACGTCACTTTCCACAGCTTCCGAACACAATCACAGAAATTGAGTAATTTTCATAAAATATCATAATAACATATATGGTATTAAATACCTTTCCAATGTATGCATTTCATAAATATTAATTTAATCTCATACCTAAACCCTAATTATTTAATAATACGAGGTATTAAACATATGCGGTCTTTACAATTATCCCCTTGTTAAAAGGATTTTGCCCTCGAAATCTACCTGAACAACTCAGGATACTGAGCCCTCATATCAGCCTCCAATTCCCAGGTGGCTTCTTCTACTTTACTATTTCTCCAAAGTACTTTAACCAATGATATGGTTTTAGTTCGAAGAACCTTTTCTTTCCGATCTAGAATTTGCACTGGTTGGTCATCATAAGATAGGTTAGGTTGTAATTCCAACGTTTCATAACTCAAAACGTGCATTGGATCAGATACATACTTCCTCAGCATGGAAACATGAAATACATTATGCACAGCTGACAATGATGGAGGTAAGGCCAATCGATAAGCCACTTGCCCAACCTTTTCCAGGATTTCAAAAGGTCCAATAAACCTAGGGCTCAACTTGCCTTTCTTCTCAAAACGTCTGATTCCTTTCATTGGGGATACTCGTAGAAAGACATGATCACCAGGTTGGAATGTAACATCCCGTCGCTTGGGATCTGCATAACTTTTCTGCCTGCTTTGAGAAGCAAGCATTCGAGCTTTGATCTTGTCTATTGCTTCATTTGTCTTCTGGACTAATTCAGGGCCTAGGTATTTCCGTTCTCCTGTTTTGTCCCAATGAATTGGGGAACGACACTTCCTGCCATAGAGCAGCTCATAGGGAGCCATTCCTATGGTACTTTGATAGCTATTGTTATAAGAGAATTCAATCAGAGGCAAATACTTACTCCAGGACCCTCCAAAATCCATAACACAAGCTCGTAACAAATCTTCAAGTATTTGAATAGTTCGTTTAGATTGCCCATCTGTTTGAGGATGAAAGGTTGTGCTGAATTTCAAATTAGTTCCCATAGCCTTTTGCAAACTCACCCAAAACTTTGATGCAAATTTAGGGTCTCTATCTGAAACGATTGACTTCGGTACTCCATGAAGACGAACAATTTCTTTCACATACAAATCAGCATACTGATCCACTGTATAGGTTACCTTAACAGGTAAGAAATGTGCTGACTTTGTAAAGCGATCCACCACAACCCAAACTGAGTCGTACATTCCTGTGGTTCTAGGCAAGCCAACCAAAAAGTCCATTGTAATGTCTTCCCACTTCCATTCTGGAAGTGTTAATGGCTGAAGTAACCCCGCCGGTCGTTGATGCTCAGCTTTGATTTGCTGACAGGTTAAGCATTTAGTGACGTAGTCTACTACATCCCTCTTCATCCCATACCACCAAAAATAAGGCTTCAAATCTTGATACATTTTGGTGGTTCCTGGATGCAATGAGTAAGGGGTAGTATGAGCTTCTTCTAGAATTTCCTTTTTAAGCTCATTGATATCAGGGACACACACCCGTGCTTTAAACAACAGCATCCCATTGTCAGAAGTTGAGAAGTCCTTAGCTTTGCTTGCTAAGACATCTTCTCGAGTCTTAACCAACTCAAGATCTTCTAATTGGGCCATTTTGATTCTTTCCAACAAATCTGACTGAAGTGTCAGACTAAATAATTTCTCAGTCACCAACTCAATATTTGCCCTAGTCATTTCCGAGGCTAACTGAGAGGAAATCATGACCATGTTGGATATCTGATCGGGTCCCTTTCTGCTTAAGGCATCAGCCACAACATTTGCCTTTCCAGGATGATACAGGATTTCACAGTCATAGTCTTTTACCAATTCTAACCACCTTCTCTGTCTCATGTTCAAATCCTTCTGAGTGAAGAAATACTTGAGACTCTTGTGGTCAGTATAGATCTCACACTTTTCACCATACAAGTAATGTCGCCAAATTTTCAAGGCGAACACCAGTGCTGCAAGTTCTAGGTCGTGAGTTGGGTAACGCTGCTCATAATCTTTCAATTACCGAGAGGCATAGGCTATGACTTTATCTGCTTGCATTAACACACAGCCTAAACCCTGCCTTGATGCGTCACAATACACCACAAACTTTTCTTGATCAGATGGCAAGGCTAGAACAGGAGCTGTAATCAATCGTTGCTTCAACTCTTGGAAACTCTTTTCACATTTATCTGACCATATAAATCGCTGATTCTTCCTAGTTAACTCGGATAACGGCATCGCAATTTTGGAAAATCCTTCCACAAAACGCCGATAATAACCCGCTAAACCGAGAAAACTTCAAATTTCGGTGACTGTTTTAGGTCTAGGCCAATTCTTTACCGCTTCAATCTTCCCTGGATCAACCATAATTCCATCTTTTCCAACAATATGCCCCAGAAAAGACACTTGTGACAGCCAGAACTCACACTTTTTGAACTTTGCATAGAGTTTATGATCCCTAAGTCGCTGCAGAACCATTCGAAGATGTTGCTCATGTTCTGCTTCTGACCGAGAGTATACAAGAATATCGTCGATAAATACAATTACAAAATTATCGAGGAAATCCTTGAATACCCTATTCATGAGATCCATAAAGGCTGCCGGTGCATTTGTTAACCCAAAAGACATAACCAGGAATTCATAATGACCATACCTGGTTCAAAAGGCTGTCTTCGGGATATCCTCTTCTCGAATTCTCAACTGATGATATCCAGACCTCAAGTCAATCTTAGAGAATACTGTCTTGCCCTGAAGTTGGTCAAACAAATCGTCAATTCTGGGCAGAGGATATTTATTCTTTATGGTTAATTTATTCAGCTCCCGATAATCAATACACATCCGAAGAGTCCCATCTTTCTTCTTCACAAATAGCACAGGGGCTCCCCAAGGTCACACACTAGGTCGAGTGAACCCTAGATCCAACATCCCTTGGAGTTGTATCTTCAGTTCTTTTAATTCAGCAGGTGCCATTCGGTAGGGTGCCTTTGATACAGGTTCTGCTCCAGGAATTAAATCAATGATGAAATCTATTTCCCGCTGAGGTGGTAATCCAGGCAATTCCTCTGGAAACACATCCAGGAATTCCTTAACCACTTTAACTTCTTCAGGTCCAAGAAGCACAGGTTTACTAGAATCCACTACCACTGCTAGGAATCCAACACATCCATTACGTAACAAATCCCTAGCTTTCAACGCTGAGATTTTTGGAACACGAGAACCTTGGACCGAACCAGCAAAAACAAAAGGTTCCTCATTCTCCGGTTCAAAAGTCACCATTTTCCGTTTACAATCAATACTAGCAGAGTATTTGGACAAAAAGTCCATACCAAGTATAATATCGAATTCGGCCAATGGTAACTCCACAAGATCAGCATTTAATTCTCTATCTTCAATTCTAATTATTACAGATCTAATCCACTTTCTTGAAATAATTAATTCTCCATTAGGCAGCAGGGTTCCAAACCCCGTCTCGAGAATATCACTAGGTCTATCAAACTGATCAAGAAGTCTTGATGACACATAAGACCGAGTAGCACCCGAATCAAATAAAACAGTATAAGCGAAACCGTTAATTAGAAGCTGACCTGTAACTACTGAAGGACTGGCAGCAGCATCAGCCTGAGTTATAGCAAAGACACGAGCAGGTGCAGGCACAGGTTTGACCTCGGGCTTCGGTTCCTCTTTCTTCAACTGAGGACAGTCCTTCCTGAGATGTCCCACTGAACCACACTGGAAGCAGGCCCTCCGGTTACAAGTTCCGGGGTGATGCTTCTTGCAACGCGGGCACTCAGGATAGGAATAAGTCTGACGTCCTCCTCTGTTCTGGTTTCCTCGAAACCTTTTTCCTTGTCCTGAACTTCCCGAAGATGGGAAAGTTCTTTTCTTCTGTTCAAATTTAAAACCCCACTCTCTTTTTCAGGACCAGACATAGGGAGAAAAGTGATCCCACCAACACCAGAAGACTCTCGGGTTTCTTGCAAAAATTTAACTGCTCCTTCAGCTCGAAGAGCCTTATCAACCATTTCTGCATAAGTTGTGGTATCATTTGTTGTAATAACTAGGTCATGCCTGATCTTGGCATTCAGCCCAGCCAAATACTTTTCTTTCTTGCTGAAATCTGTTGGTACGATCTCGGAGGCTAACTTAACCAAGCGATCAAACTTGGTTGTATATTCAGTTACCGACATACCCTCACCTTGTACCAACTCAACAAATTCCTTCCGCTTTGCACTGCGGACCGCCTCATTGTAATATTTGGCGTTGAACAATTCCCGGAACTCTTCCCAGGTCATTCTGGTCACATCCCTGGTGAGGGATACCATCTCCCACCAAATCAGGGCATCTTCTTGAAATTGAAACGTGGCACATGCCACTCTATCATTTCCGACCACACCCATGAAATTTAATATTCTTTCGATAACAGTTAACCACTGCTCAGCCTTTAAAACATCAGGGCCTCCCTGAAATACTGGAGGTGCTTGCTTCCTGAATCTCTCATATAAAGGCTCCATGCGGTTACCAGCAACATGTTGCTCAGCTGGCACCACAGGAGCTGCAGGAACCGCAGCAGGCGGTTGCGGGGGAGGCTCAACAGGAGCATCCCGTTGCCTGAGTCGTCGGATCTCTTCTTCTTGTTGCTCAATTCTAGTTTGCATCTCAGCAAACCTTTGTTCCCAATCAACCGGGGCCTGAGGTGGATTCTCCTGTCCACCTCTCGGGATTCTACCGCGGCCTCTACCGCGCCCACGGGGGTTTTGGGGATTTTTACCACCCCGACCACCTCCGGTCTCAACCAACTCACCCTGCCTTCTAATGTTTCGCTGGTCGTCCATTAATTAGGACTTAGCCTGCGAACCCACAAGGCACGTAGGTTAGACAGTGGTCAAAATATTTTCAAGACCGCAATTAGGATTTAAAACATCTTATTTAATCATATATACAACACAACATATCTTAACACTTTGCAAAAAGAAATAAAGCTTACGGAACCGTGAGTTGAACTCGACACTGGCCTTGATTGTACATATCTTGACGGTCTTCAGTGGACAACCTGGTGGCTCTGATACCAAACTGTAACGCCCGCATTTTATACTAAAACTTGATAATTAATTATAATAATTTATATCTTAATAACCATATGGATCGGGATCCCGAGTATCAAAATACAAGTTAAAAGTACTTTACTAATATGTGCATATATATTATTTTTTTAAAGTTTAGCGGACATGCATCTTCAAAATACAGACTCCAAAAATACTAAGAGATCGAAACCCTCCAGGTTGCACTGCCGCGATATGTACAATCATGCCGAGTTCTGCCTCACTGTTCCTCCAGCTTTTCTTTTCCTTTACCTACACAAGGTAGCAAACTGATGAGTCAACAGACTCAGTAAGATATGCAAGAAAGATATAAAAATAATGCAATGCCAGCTTTATGATTAAGCTGCCCCGAGCTTAACAACGAAGCTCACCAAATGGTTAAGAACGTTCTTAAGGGAAGTACGACTACTATACCAAATGCACTAAAGTACCAGAACTTGTACTTGTGTTGGTAGAGTCTTAACTGTACTCCCAGGAATTACTAAGTGTTGTACCACGAACACGACGTACCCTTGGTACTCGTGCTGGTAACACTGTAACCACAATTATAACAACACTATACTAACACTCCACAAATCATATATAAACTAGTGTTAGTAGTGCAACAAATAAACAAACATATATTCTTATATATATTCTTACACTATCTTACCTCATTTCCGTGCTCAAGTGTGCCAGTCAGCCTGAGTGGAAATGCAGCTCGACGTTTAACAGGGTCCTAAACCATAATGTTCAAACTTTGATGAGAGACTCGCTAAAACACTTATCGGGGATTAAAATAGGAACTAAACTTAACCCTATCGATAAATAGGATGCCAATACCCTAAATTACTTAAAAACGGGAAAAACTAGGGTTCGGGAAAAATTCCCAACCGGCAGGCCGGTTCCCAACCGGAACCCCAGTTCCTGGGTACCAACCGGTCGACCGGTTGCAAGGGGCTTCTCAGAACCGGTCGACCGGTTCTGAGCTGGGGACAAAATTCGATCCCCTTAATTCAAATCAAGCCCAAACTTCTCATAACTTTCCAGAATACCTGCTTATACCATAATAAACCAAACCTAACCAGTAGAACTCAACAATTCACATTAATTTCAAAATCACCATGAGAGGTCAAGGTTTGAGTTCTCAAACTCAAACCTTGCCAAAACCTTACTATCATTAGCAAAAACAGCATATAGCAACTCAATTAAACTCAATTAATCTTCAGAACTTAATTTCAAACAACTATAATCACAGAACCAAAATTCCTAATTTAAGCTTCAAAACCTAACTTTATGCTTACTAGAATTAAGGGGAAGAAACTAGGGATCAATACCTTAGAATTAAATCTTCTTATTCCAGTTGAATCACTAAAACTCCACCAAGAAAATCCCTCTCCTTGCTGGTCTTTGGGTTGCACGAAAAAGAAAGAGAGAAAAGAGCTCAAAGTTCACTTCTCTCCATTTCCTTCCTTCTTAAGTTATTCATATCACTTTTTTTTTTGTCTTTTCTTTTCTTTTTTTTTTTTTAAATTAAAGATAAGCTACAACCACCTCTCAAACTCACTAAAAGCTAAAATTGGCAAAGGACCTAAATGCCCCTCCTAAAAAAAACAATAACTAAACTAAACCAAGGGTAAAATGGTAAATTGCTAAACCCCGAAAATTTCTAATGCCCCTACTATTAAACTTAATATCCCGATAATAATTTAGACATAAAACGCGACTATCTAAAGGCCCAACGTTACTTTCTACAGCTTCCGAACACAATCACAGAAATTGAGTAATTTTCATAAAATATCATAATAACATATATGGTATTAAATACCTTTCCAATGTATGCATTTCATAAATATTAATTTAATCTCATACCTAAACCCTAATTATTTAATAATACGAGGTATTAAACATATGCGGTCTTTACAAGCTATATCTATGTCACATCTCTTATAAGTACCAAAATTGGTACTCTCGCATCTAGCATAAGTTAGGTACTCGTTCTTGAAATTTTACTTTTTGCTTTCTACATTTGTTTGAGCTATTTATGTTATAGCTTATAGGCCAGGATTGAAAAAGTAATGATGTGCTTAACTGGTGTTGTTTCTATTCAGGATGAACTAAGGGACTATAGGGAGAAGGTTAAGCCATGTTGGAGAAGCAGGGCACATGCCAATCTTATCAGCCTCAGCACTGAGAATATGGCATGTGGTCTACTTCTCCAGCTTGGATCATCTCCTTTGCAGGAACATTGTAGCTAACATGGACCCAGCTCTTATGGTGGACGCTAGTTGACTATTTGAACATTTTTTGCTATTGTCTGCTGCGGGAATTCAAACAAGGTAAATTTTTAAAGAATGTAACTTTATTGTTATTGTTATTATACACACAACAAGCACAAATAATTTACATTTGCAACATGTTCATCAAGATTTTCCAACTCAAATGAAGCTTTCTAAAAGAGTAACATCACCTTTCCTATAATAAATAATTCATAAATAAAAGAATAAGTCCAAAACATTCCATTTTTCTCATCAACCACGATCAGATTTGTTCTCAAGGGCGGATGCTGCAGACTCTACGTGACTAAGCAAACAAGAATATACTTTTTTCTTCAACCGATCAACGGTCTCCATTAATCCATCATTCTCCGAGCTTGAGTTGCTTTTTAGTTTTTCTAACCACTCATTTGCATTCTTAAGTTGTGATAATGTGATAGCAATATGGTTGTCTGGCTCAACTCGCCGCCCTGCACTGTTCTTACCTTTCTTCTCTTGATTGTTGAGGCGAAAGCCATCATCTAAAGCTGCATCCAAGAATTTAAGAAACCAAGATCTTGTTTCACTCAAGAGAAGCTCTCTCAGATCTTTTATCTCTTTTGTACTATCTCCTTTAGCCCATTCAAGTTTCTCAATTCCACTTACTTCAGCGGCGATCTTGGTTGCCTTCAATGTACTTTTTCGAGTATTCTTTTTGCCAGTTGGTTTCTCTGTGTTTGAAGGTGAGGAGATTGTATTTAATGGCAAAGATTTATCCTTCAATGGAATGATCTCATTTGACTGGTCAATGATCTTGCTAAGCATGAAGAACGTGTTGAAAGAGAGGTGCGGATTCTCGGGTGAGGCAGATGAGCAAAGATCAGCAAACATACTGGGATAAAAAAGGTTACCAAAAGAAAAGACTTATGTTCAACTATTTGTACTGTAAATGGAAGAATCGCTTTAGAAGCATTTGTGAAGACTAAATTTACCTGAGGCACTTGACAAGTGTTGCAGCTTTGGTTGCTTCTTTTTGAGCTTCTGTTGCAACCAAAGAAGCTAAATTCCTCCTCCTAAGCATTCCCTTGTAAGAGTGTAATAAAAAATGAGAAAGAAGAAAAATTAATAAAGCAATTTTATAATTGATGAATATTATTTTGACATTTTGCATGAATGGAAAACAAAAGGAGATTCATTGAGGATTGGTGATGATATTTTTTGTAATACTAAAAGAAGATTGCATTCAAACTCTGCATCATCTTATAATTGTGAGAAATATATTTATTGGTTCCCGATGGAAACATTATTTATAATGCCAATATCTGAAGATGAAGTAGATGAGTAAACTAGGACTGATACCTTTCCAGTTTTTAAGAGATTAGCAGGCAAAGAAGACCAGAGAAGTGCTTCGGGAGAATCATTCCTGTCTCTGTTGTTTGATGACAAATTCATGTTCACGTTTTCCTGTTTACTCAACATGCGTTTTGTAGAAGTGTTCTTGGGTGGTACCTGACTTTCTTTGAATTCAAAACTTTTATTTGGATCAGATTGGTTGGGGATAAAAAGATTGGATCGGATCGGATGAGCACCCCTAGTATTGTTAGATATAACAAAATCTGGCCTTGATGAGAGTGTATCAGATCGATTCTTAGTAGTCAGTGGACATGCCTGGATTAATGCTAGCATAAATGATCACCTTATCACAAAACGGTTTTCAACATTCAAAGAGAACTCTACAACTAAATTTAAATCAATGCATGTGATGTGGTCCATTACATGAACCTAGCGATTTATAGTTTTTCATCATGCAATCTGAATAATCCTTTTTGCTAGTTGTGTCCTCTAAGCAATTATGAATCCCAAACACAAATCTAACAGCAATTGACACGATTTCTACAATAATGGCAAATCATATTTTATGTATCAGATTGTGCCAATTTTCATTAACTATATACACTTATAAATGAGAATCAATATCATTCTAAGACGGAATATTGATCTTAAATACGGTTTACAATATGAATTTTTTTTCTTAGAAAGAAATATACCTGACTAGTTTGCTCTTGTTGCTTTCCTCTAATAATACCAGACTTTTTTCCACCACTCTCGTTGTCATTATTGCCCTTTCCAGTTGATCCATTAGAATCTGCTCCACAAGATTTGGCGTTTGGTGTGTTAAAACCTTGCATATACCGGGATGCAACAACCGCCTTTTCTTCCTTAATGACAATCTTTTGTCTTGTATTTTCCTCCTTCACCTCCACCATCTCTTTAGATCTTGAACCGTTGGTTCCCTCAAAATGATCAGCCTGGACCGGACTCTCTGATGGCTCTAACATTTGCATCAAATCCTTGGGGTTCCCCACGAAAGGGTGTCGTCCTGGAACTGGTCGAACCTCAACAAGAGTAGGAACCGGCTTCCCTCCCTTGACCCTCTCCACATAGAAGAATTGACCAAGCTGTAACTTGTTGTTCAAGATAAGCTCATTGTCTTCCTTGGAGAGGGAGACATACGTCGAATGAGAAGAGTCAGAGACTTTAAGGAAGAAACCATGGTCAGGCCATAATTCAGAGCCAGAAATGGCAGGGACAATGCTAATCACTTGCAAGAGAACTGACCGGTAATCTCCACGAACCTTTACATTAGAGTTTATACTCTGAAGAAGCTTTATTAGTACTCCTGGTGTAAGAGATGCCATTGCTCTATCCTGCTCGTTTGATAGCTGAATTAGGCATTAGAATCATTGTCATCATCACATGATCAAAGTAAATCTATTATCAATATCAGCAAACTGTTTCACCCTTCCAAAATCTCATTCAAACATAAACCAGAAAAAACATGTAGTCATGATCATGAATGAAGAAAATAGGAAATGTTTTACTCAATAACGATAAAAGTGAGAGTTATTTACCTAAAAGAATTCACTACCAGGGAAGACTCAAACGTAGTTTCTTCTCAAAGCAAAGAAATTGAAAAAAGCATAAAGAGATAAAGAGACATTCAACACCCTCAATTCTAAAAGCACTATGACTGAAGACTCAAAAGAAGTTTCTTCTCAAAGCAAAGAAATTGAAAAATTAATGTGAGCATAAAGAGATAAAGAGACATTCCACACCCTCAATTCAAAAAGCACTAAGCCTGAAAATGAAAGCCCGCCATTGGCTTAACCAGAAGAATTATAACTTCGCATGCCAGGCACGTAACCATCAGCTTCTTTTGGCTTAGAAGCTAAGAGAAAACGCTAACCTGTTACACTTTTGTGACCCTTTTCGTGTAATGTTAATTAATAAAGAATATGGATTATCTTTTTATGAGTCTTGTTTTCACAGATCAACCTTTCTTATATATTTTTCTAATTACAATTTGGAACAGATATGGTGGTGGGTGGGGCTTTTTGCTGGTTGCCTTTCCCTTTTTTCAATTAGAGGAAGTGGAGCTATTGGAAAAGGTGTAAGAACATGTTTAAGATTATTTATTGTATTTAAACAAAAGCAACCTCTGCCTTGACCAAAAAATCCACTACACGTTATACAAACATTCCCATTCCAACTTTTTTATGTTTACTTATTTATTAGTATTTATGATTAAAGCCTACCATGCTTACTATAAGCATGTTCCATAATCATCTTAACAAAAAGCAGGGTCAAGCAGAAAACTCACCAAATATTTAAACAATGACTTCTGGCCCACAAGAAATTTGACCTGTTTCACCATTTACGTTTGCCAAACATTACTTTCACTAAATCCAATTTCGGTTTGTTGATAAATTTAGCATCACTTTAACGAAGGACAATATTGAGATTAGGTTCAAAGTAGTATAACGTTGAAGTAACTAATACATTTAAAATGATTATTCAAGTGGAACAAATGATTATGAAGCTGAAGCATAACACTTTACTTTCTCTATAAGCAAATCTAAAGATAACCCATGTGAAAGTTCAGTGGGTAGAAAACTTTATTACAAGGTATATAAAAGTAATAGGCAAAAGTAGATGACTGATCTGATTAACTTAATAAAAATGCATTGGCTTCTCAGTCTCAGCACTAACAAAGCTGGCATATTTAATCAAAAAAAAAAAAAAAAAGACAAAGCTGGCATATACACGCAAGACTGATATGATAAGTATTTAACTCTCATGTCTTTCTTATACTAGCAATAGATTCTCTACTAGGTAAATTGATACCAACACTCTAAGGTAGCATTTGGTTAATGGTAATGAAATGGAATAAAAATGAATCAATTTTTATTTTATTCTTTTGTGGGCTATTTTTAAAAATATGGAAAAATAAACCTATGTTTTGATATATATGGCATAAAAACTTAATTATCCTAAATATGACATTTTTTCTAAAAAAATTTATAAATATGGGAAAAAGTCACGAGGAATGCCATAAAAAAACTTAAAATTTGTGTTTCTTTTTATTTTTTTTTTCTTTTTTTTAAAAAAATAAAACACTAAAATAAATAAAAAAATAATCTCAACTGTAGATGTTGTTTTTTTTTTTACAGAAATTAAACTTGTTTTTTTTTATTTATTTAAACTACTGTTTGTTTGTTTTTTTCTTAGTTTTTTTTGTTAAAAACTAATTATTTCATTAAAAGCAGCAGAAAAAAAAAAAACAAGTTTCATCAACATCATCCTGAAAAAAAATAATATAAAAAAGTTATAATCGAAAAATAATACAAACTTTAAAAATCAGTTTCATCAACATTGAAAGAAACTAATAATTTCATTAAAAGAATAAAAAATTAATGGTTTCATTATATTATTACAAATTTTTTATTTTAAGTTACTTTTTTATTATTTTGTTTCTAGGTTCGAAACTTACACTTATATTTTGTTTTTAATATTGGTATGCATGGTGTGTTGTTTTGATTATATTTGTGATTAGTATTTTTTTTTTTTTGTATTTTTGTGTGTGTGTATTTTTTTTATATGATTGTCTGATGAAACTGGTTTCAGTTAACTTTATAATTAACATTTATATTTTGTTATGATTTTTTATAGTGTCGAAATTGGTTTCACAGGTTTTAACTGTTCTGTAATGGGTTGCTCTATTTTTATGATATTATTGTATTTTGTTTAGTTTATATAAAACCAGTTTTATTATTGTATGATATTTGAACAACAATTTTTATTTTTTCAAATAATCAGTTTATGACATACATATTATTTTATTATTTTCATAACTGATTTTTTTTAAGTAACTAGTTTTCATAATTGGTTTTTTTTATTGTTGTTCATAATTAAGTTTTAAGTTTCAATATTTTATTTGATTATTTCAAGAAACTGGTTTTTATTTATTTGTTTTTATTTTAGTTGTTTTACTAACTGGTTTCTCACATTCCACTGTTTTTTTTTTGTTATTCTTTTATGGTTTTTATTGCATTTTTGTATCTTTAATTTTGTTTGTTTCTTTTTTTCTCTTTGATTTTAATTTTTGTTTCTCTTTGTTATATTTGCTACATAATGTATGTTTAAATCAATTCTATTTTTTGAGCAAGCAAATAAAAATTAAATGCCAAAATAAAGAATGAAGTTAGAAGTTTGGTTATTAGGTATTGATATAAAATTTATATGTTCAAAACTGGTTTTTAAATTTAGTATCGTTTGTAAAAGTTTAGTTATTAGACAATGTAAATTTTTTCATTATGTTATTGATGAAACAATTTTTTTTTTTTTTGCCTCTTTTAATGAAATAATTAGTTTCTTTTAATATTGATGAAACTGATTTTTAAAGTTAGTATCGTTTTTAGATTGTAATTTTTTTCATTATCTTGTTGATGAAACAATTTTTTTTATTCTTTTAAAGAAATCATTTGTTTCTTTCAATGTTGATGAAACTAGTTTTTAAAGCTTGTATTCTTTTTAGTTTATGATTTTTTATATTGTTTTTTTTTTTTCAATATTGATGAACTGGTTTTTTTTCTGTTATTTTTAATAAAATAATTAGTTTTTAACCAAAAAAAATAAATAGTAGTTTAAATAAAAAAAAAACAAGTTTAATTTCTGTAAAAAAAAATGAGATACAAAAATATACACTAATTATATATATATACAAAGAAAAAAAAAAAAAAAGAGAGAGAGACACACAAAGAGAAATTAGAAAAAAAAAATAAAAAAGAAAATGTGTGTGTGTGTGTGTGTGAGAGAGAGAGAGAGAGAGAGAGAGAGAGAGAGAGAGAGAGAGAGAGAGAGAGAGAGAGAGAAGAGAAAGAAAGAAAAAAATCAACAACTGACTTAAAAAATGAAAAAGAAAAAAGAGAGCCAAAATTGACTAAAAAATATATAAAAAGGACAAAAAAAAAGCTTTATGAAACTTTAATAAGTAAAAAACAGTAAAAAAGGAAAAAAAAATTAAGAAAAGTATAAATGTAAAAATTTCTTTGTCAAATTATACATGTAATGTTTGAAAAAAAAATTCTTATTTTGTGTAAATTTTTCAAATAGAAAGAAACCCTAAAATGTAAATGTAAAATAAACTAAAAAAAAAAAATAAAACTAATTAAGTTAGAAACATAAACATGAAATATGGGTTGGATAATATGTTTACAAAAATATGGCATATCAAATACTATAAAAAATCTTAAATGTGAAAAAATGTTATAGAAGAGTGGCAAACCTATAAATGTCATATTTTTGTAACTTTTTTACAAAATCTCATATTTTCACTTCTACATCAATTTATTATTAATATCTCTATTTATTCACTCCTTAATCTCTTATTTTTTTTAACTTTTTTAATCTACTAAATACATCAATTTATTTTTTCCTTAATTTACTCATTTTTATATTGATTAATCACACAAATATATCATAATTCCATAGCTAACTTCTTTTTTTTTTAAAAAAAAAATGATTAAAATTTTCAAAATTGTTACTAAAATTGGAGCTAATTTTTTTTTTCTCAAAATAATAATAATAATAAATCTACATATAAGATTCAATTAAAATAAATAAAACAATTAAACACTGATTTATTTTTTAAGGGAAAAATATTTATATACACTTATAAAATATATATATATAAAAAAGTTGGTGTGGAAGATTTTTTTCCTTTTTTGTTCTCGGTTGAGGACTCCAAATTTTAAAAATCTCACCTCCCTTATATGTTTGAGTGCCTATGTTTCAATTTTTTGCCAAGTTTTGAATTTTAAGAAAAATAACTATTCAATATGAATTGTATGGTATGTTCTCTATAGATGTTTTATTTAATGATCATCTGTTTACAAAAGTTTTAAACTTTTATTTGATTGTATCACTTATTTATCTTTCTTTTTTAAATTTGAGATTATATGGTGATATTTTTAGATTTTAGAATTTTATATATCTATTGAAAACATTTGATTAGATACATATCTCATAAATATATGGTTTTTCTCTAGATCTAGGATTTTTTATTGCTTTTTTTAAGATATTTTAATATCACTATAAATTTGTCAATTCTTATTTTTTTTTCCTTACCATATTTCTTCCATTTGGATTTGGTGTTGTATGGTGAGTTCTCTACATATTTCTCAGTTTTTTGTTTGTTCCTTATTTAGATCTCTTAATCTTAGATGCTTTTTTTTTTATATATAAATTTCTCAATTTTAATTTTTTCTTCCCTATAAAATTTTAACACTATCTCTTATTAATCTTGCTTCTATGAATATGATCTTGCAGTGTTTAATTTTTTTGTTTTAACTTTTGATCTTTTTATCTTTACTAGCACTTCATTATATTATTTATTTGTATTATTATGTATCGAGTAAACCTATTAGGAATAACAATGGCAACGACTACAGGTGGGATACGGTGATGGCAATGGGTGAGATACAATGATTGACAACAACTTTGAATAGTTGAGATATAAAGTATTGATTGCAGAAAAGAGTTTTACTTAAATAATAATAATACTCTAATTTTTCTCTATACTACTTTATTTATTTTATTTTATATTAATAATTTTTAATAGAGAAATTTAAAATTTTATATATATTATTTATATATTTTAAACTTCTTAATAATAAAATAAAATTTTTCGAAGTTTTATTTTTAATAAATAATTCGATAGTATAACTTTAATACTATAATATATTATATTAATTTTTAAGTTATTATTTATTATTTTTATGCGTAATTTTTTTAATTATTATACTAAAATAAAATTAAAATAGCCATGCGAAGAGCGGCTATATTGCCTAGTATGTATATAAGCAATGATATTATGATTTTTTTTTTTCACATTTTTCTACATTTTTTTAAAAATATATATAATAAAAATAGTTTATAGGCTTATAATAATTTTTCAAACAAAATATCATTTAACCATATTTCAAAAATAATATCAACTAACTTTTTTTCTAAATTAAGTATTTTATAAATAATATGTATACATTATGTATTTTAAAAATAAAATATCTATATATTTATAATTCAGAAAATAATATATATAAACTAAAAATACAAAATACATATTTTATTACTAAAATACTACCACACGGTCAAGCCTACATTTTTACTCTTCAACTTTATTTTATTACAATTTTACCATTTACACACACATTTCATGCATGCATCACTACATGTCAATAGACTATGACCTCCATCAATCAATCATCCATCATTTTCTTCTCTTTTTCTCTTCTTTTTCCTTTTATTTTCTATTTCTTTTTAGTTTTTTTATTAAAAAAAAAAATATCAACCTCCATAGCTGAACTCTTTCTTCTCCATGATCCCAACTCCATTTTTCCTCTTCTTTTTGTTCTTCAATTTTTTTTTCAACTCCCATTAACCGAATCCCATAACCATTTTCTATCCTTTTATTTTTCTCTTAATCCATATATAAATATAGTTGTAACTCGTTCTTCATCAACTCCTTCCTCTGTTCAAAAGAAAAGCTTTAAAATGGGATTGAAATCTTTAGCTAATAGAACAATGGTAAACGACCTGTTGTTGAGGAGAATGACTCTGATTTTGCTCCTCCATTGTCTAAACGTAAGCGACCTCCTCCAAAGAAGAAATCGAAGGTGGATGCCCAAGAAAAAAATTCCTGAAGATGTTTCTCAAAAAAATAATCAAGTTGGTGGTGGTCTTCGATCTCAGGTTTGTTTTCGGTTTCTTTTTGGTTTCCCCCTTTTTTGAAATTTTTTCGTATTTGACATTAGTGTGTTTTGTGTTTATCGACTTTACTATTTTAGGTTTTTCCTTTTAACATTTCTTTTTGTTTTGTTTACTTTTTAGGGCTTCTATTTTTTTTAGTTTAATTTATATGTTCTTTTATGGGTTTTTCATTTTCGTTTGTTTAGTCTTAATTTCTGTTTCATTTTGTTGTTTTTTGTTCTATTTTTATTTTTCCAGATGTTTTATTGTTTTTCATTTCAATTTCTTCATTTGATTATTTCTCATTTTGTAATAGTTTTTTCATAGTTTTTTAATAGTGTAAACACCTTCTTTATGTATTTTTTTTTAATATGTTTTTTGTCTAGTTATTTCCTGTCCATTTTTATATCATCAATGGGTAACAATTAGATTTACCATGGATGTTGATGTTCAAAGAGTTTTTCCTGTATTTTAGTTTGTATACAGTTGTTTTGTAGTTTTATTATAGTTTTGCTACTTGCATATGTTATTTCATTATAAAACTAATATGCAACTATTTTGCACAAAACTTACTATGTATAACTACTATTTCTTAGTCCCCATCAAATTAAATTCCTGCATAATATATAAACTAACATAAAACGATAATGCAACTATAAGGCAACCAAAACAAAAAATAAACAGACTTATACGTAACTTGTTGTACCTTAATTCGAATTTACTCTTCTTATTGTGTTTCTAAAAATATATATATATTGGAAATCAGTAGTCAATCAAAATGCAACTGTATATAACGTAGATGTATTATTCATGAGGTTTTTTTAAAAAAATTCACATCATACATTGTTTTGGATTTGGTGGGAGCTCCAGATCTGTTTGTTACAGATCTACATTTCATGAATATAGATTTCGATATTAGGGGGACTTATTTTGATCGAATAAAATAGAAATTAAATGTGTAATTTCAGTTTCTTCACAGTTTTTCTAATTTTTTTTTCGTCATTTTCTATTTAGATCATTGCAGGTCTTCTTTTCCAATTGATTTCGCTAGAATTAATAGTTGTATTTTTATCGTTTTGGTTTCATTTTGTTTGTTTTGCGGTTTTGAAACGATCGCGGTATTTTCACCTTCATGGTTCGCTCTGTACAGCTGAAGGCTTAGTGCATGTGGTATTTTTGTAAATATTTGTATGTGGACTGTATAAATGTTTAATGGGCCGGCCTAAAGTATTTTTGTAATTTTTTTTCTTTTTTTTCTTTTTTTGTTTTTTTCCCATCCAATTTTAAAAAACTACTATTTTAACAAACTTAAAATAAGATAATACACATTTATAGGGTAGATATCAAAATATCATTTTTAATCAAATTAATATATATATATATAAAAATTGATTATTATAATATAAATATATATATATACAAATATGTATTTTAGAAAATAATATCTATAACTACCATTAGTTTATTTTTCAATATCTTTATATAGAGTTCAATATTATTCTATTCGAGAAGAAAAAATAAAACAAATATAGCTCCCCTCACATTATTTCTTTTTAATTCTTTTCAAATATTTGTATATCAGTTTCTAATTTTGATCATTTTATTCTAATTTATCCATTCATATTACTTCATACTTGAATATGTATTGTAGTGATCAAAATGTATCGTTGTATTGGTGTGGGCTGACAACAACATGGAGTAGACTGCGGGATTTACTTGAGGATCAACAACAAAGCTTTTCTTTTTATAGGTATCAATTTTTTGAGTTACTGATAATTTTTACAACAAATCTTGATGTGGGAGTTATATATGTTAGACTATAATGTAGTGTATGTAATATAGCATATACAAATGATATGAAATGCGGAAAATAAACTGTAATCATATCAATAATATATGTAATGAAAGGATCGATATACCTCCAGCCATTGATCTTTGAGCTTCAATCCCTGCGATAGCTTCGATATTGGAGTTCGGGCTTCCTCGCTCTCTCAACTTTCTTTAGATGGAATTTGCTGAATGAATTCAGAATGAGTGAGGAGCTCGGGGACCGAGACCCTATATTTATAGGTGCGATACTCCATCAGTATCTGCGTCACATTAATTGTCAGAATATTTTGACAATTAATTTAGGAAATCAAATCAGGTAATGAATATAGAAATCTGACCATATATAGAATATTACATAATTGATTTTGTCCAGATTCAATGAATATAAAATATTCATTTATCAGAAAATCAATTATTTATTTATTTCCTTAAATAGAAAATCATTTCCTTAATTAGAAAATAATTTCCATAAATAAAATATTCTAATATTCTCCCACTTGGTCATCATTTAAACTAAAATATTCAAACCCAACGTTCCTCATTATATAATAAACATACGAATCATAGCGACATGTCCTCATTATGAATCGAGTATTATCTTCCATGTATTACAATACATTTATTATACAAAAATGTACTCTATGTGGCAATGTACTTAAGTGAATAAACCCTACACCTATGTTTATTCAGGTCCTCTGAAATTTTTCTCAAATGTAAAATTAAGATGCGCATAAATATGAGAAAAATCAAAATAAGAGTTTCATTGATAATAACTTTATTTGTACAAATTACATAAGGGAACCAAGTCCCATGTTCTCTACATGATCCTTGAATTTATGAGGTGGCAAGCCTTTTGTCATAGGATCGGCAATCATCAATTCAGTGCTAATGTGTTGAATGACCACTTTATTTTCCTTAACACGTTCTCTAATAGCTAAGTACTTAATGTCGATGTGCTTGCTTCGACTTCTACTTTTGTTGTTCTTAGCCATGAAAACAGCAGCTGAATTGTCACAGAACATCTTTAGCGGCCTTGCAATGGAATCAACCACTCTAAGGCCTGAAATGAAACTCTTTAGCCATACAACATGTGATGTAGCCTCAAAACAAGAAACGAACTCAGCCTCCATAGTAGAAGTAGCAGTCAAGGTTTGTTTGTTACTCCTCCAGGACACAGCTCCACTAGCAAACATAAACACGTAACCAGATGTAGATTTACGTGAATCAGTACAACCAGCGAAATCTGAGTCTGAGTAGCCAACTACTTCTAGATTGTCAGTTCGTTTGAACATCAGTTTGTAATCCTTAGTACCCTGAAGATACCTCATAACTTTCTTTGCAGCTTTCCAGTGGTCTATCCCCGGGTTACTCTGAAATCTTCCTAACATTCCGACAGAATAAGCAATGTCAGGTCTTGCGCACACCTGAGCATACATTAGGCTTCCAACAGCAGAAGCATAAGGAATGTTCTTCATTTGTTCTCTTTCAAAATCATTCTTTGGGCACTGGCTCAAATTTAATTTATCACCCTTCACAATTGGAGCAACGCTCGGTGAACAATCTTTCATATGAAATCTTTCTAAAACTCTGTTGATGTAGGCTTCTTGAGATAAACCTAAGATACCTCGGTATCTATCTCTATGAATCTTAATGCCTATGACATAAGATGCTTCACCCATGTCTTTCATCTCAAAGTTCTTTGAAAGAAATTGTTTCACTTCACGTAGCAACCCTTTATCATTGGATGCAAGAAGAATATCGTCCACATATAAAACAAGAAAACAGATTTTACTCCCACTTTCCTTCAGGTATATGCATTGATCCATGACATTCTCTTCAAATCCAAAGGAAGAGATGACATCATGAAATTTTAAATACCATTGGCGGGATGCTTGTTTTAATCCATAGATGGACTTCTTGAGCTTGCATACCAAATCCTGACCTTCACTAGAGGAGAATCCTTCTGGTTGTTTCATGTATACCTCCTCCTCTAGATCACCATTCAGAAAAGCAGTTTTTACATCCATCTGCTCCAGCTCTAAATTAAAATGAGCAACTAATGCCAAGATGACTCTGAGGGAATCTTTCTTTGATACAGGAGAAAAAGTCTCTGTATAGTCAATTCCTTCCTCTTGAGTGAATCCTTTAGCAACAAGTCTCGCTTTGTACCTCTCAGTGTTGCCTAATGAGTCTTTCTTAGTTTTATAGACCCATTTACAGCCAATGGCTCTCGCCCCATTAGGCAACTTTACAAGTTCCCAGACTCTGTTGCACCTCATAGAATTCATTTCATCATCCATAGCATTGTACCGCAATTTTGATTCTCTACTGTTCATAGCTTGTAAAAACGCTTCTGGATCATTTCCAATTCCAATATCAGATTCTAATAAATACACAACATAGTCTTTGTAAATCTTTGGTTTGATAAGTCTAGTAGATCTTCTTAAGACTTCACCAACAGGCTCTTGGGGAGCAGCAGCTGGTTCAGCAGGTTCAATAGGTTGTTCAACAGTTGCAGGCAACTCTTGAACATCTTGATCTACTGGATTATCATTACCAACATGTGGATCTTCAGTGATTGGTAATGGTTGTTCAACATTCGTTTGAACTACAGGAGTGTTAACCATTATCAATCTTGCTTTTGAAGTGGAAGGTTCTGAAGGATCTTTCTCAGGACCTAAGTCCTTTGATTGATCACTCCCACTGATCAAGGTATTCTCAAGAAATTTTGCATTCCTTGATTCCACAATTCTTGTGCTATGAGATGGACAATAAAACTTGTACCCTTTAGACTTTTCAGCGTACCCTATAAAGAATCCGCTTATGGTCCTTGGGTCCAATTTCTTCTCTTGTGGATTATATATTCTGACTTCAGATGGACATCCCCAAATGCGTACATGATTCAAACTTGGTTTCCAACCTTTCCATAATTCAAAAGGAGTTTTTGAGACTTCCTTTGTTGGAACTCGGTTTAATATGTACACGGATGTCTTTAATGCTTCAGTCCACAAGGATTTAGGAAGGTTAGAGTTGCTACTAAGCATACTCCGCACCATGTCCATTAATGTTCGGTTTCTTCTTTCTGCAACACCATTTTGCTCGGGTGTACCGGGCAAGGTGTAATGGGCAACAATCCCATTTTCTTCAAGAAACTTCGCAAATGCACCAGGTGCTTGTCCATCTTACGTGTATCTACCATAATACTCACCTCCTCTATCGATCTCACTATCTTAATTTGCTTGTTGCATTGTTTCTCTACTTCAGCTTTAAATATCTTAAAGACATCTAATGCTTCACTTTTATTATGAAGTAAGTAGATATACATGTAGCGTGAGTAATCATCTATGAATGAGATGAAGTATTTCTGACCATGTGACTCCATATCTGGACTACATATATCAGTATGTATGATTTCTAATATTTCAGAACTCCTATGGACACCAGTTTTGACAGACTTGGAGGTTTGCTTACCCTTAATGCAATCCACACAAGTATCAAAGTCAGTAAAATCTAAGGTATTGAGTACCCCATCTTTTACCAACCTTTTAATTCTATCAATGGAGATATGTCCCAATCTCCGGTGCCACAATGTACAGGAATCCTCTTTCATAACACATCTTTTAGTGCCAGCGCGAACATGCATAACATTATTAGTGGTATTATTTTGTAAATTAAGGCAGTAAAGACAATCAGACAAAATACCATTTCCAACACATTCAGATTTATAATATAAATTGAAATATTTGTCTGAAAATGTAAAGGAAAAACCAAAGGGTATAAGTCTTGAAACTGAAATCAAGTTTCTAGAGAAACTTGGTACATAAAAGGTCTTTTCTAACTTTAAAATAAAACCATTACTTAAAACTAAATTGCATGTTCCAATAGCTTCCACATGTGAGCCCATCTTGTTTCCAGATAAGATGCTTTGCTCACTTGCCACTGGCTTCCTTAGATTTTGAATATCCTGCAAGGAATTTGTTATGTGAATTGTTGAACCGGAATCAATCCACCATGTGTTAAGATTAACATTAGCCATATTAGATTCATAACATACTAAGGAAATTGGATTACCTCTGTCATCCATCCATTTCTTGAACTGACTGCACTCCTTTTTCGCATGTCCCTTTTGTTTACAAAAGAAATATTTGATGGAATCTTTCTTTATGGCAGCCTTGGGAGCCATGGGCTTTTTCCCTTTGTTCTTCTTGAATGGCTTGCGTTTCTTAGGTTGAGTGGTCAGGTGAACACTTTCTCCTTGCTCCTGTAGGAGCCTGGCTTCCTCTTGAACACACATGGTCATCAATTCATTGATAGTCCATTTTTCTTTATGTGTGTTATAAGAAATTTTGAAAGGCCCATACTGTGGAGGAAGATTGTGAAGGATGTAATGAACCAGGAAGGTATCAGGAATGATAACGTCGAGTTTCTTCAAATGAGCAGTGATGTCCCTCATTATAGAAATGTGTTCTCAAACTCCTTTAACACCGTTGAGTTTTGTGGACGAGAACTCTTGGATGAGGTTGATGAACAAAGATTTATCTGAAGTGTCAAATTGCTCATCCATCACCATCACTTTGATAAAATCTTTCACCTTCTCAGGTGGCTCTACCGATCCACGCATTCCCATAGGAATTCTGGACATAATGAACATGATGCAAAGACGATTAGATTGCTCCCACTTTTCACGTAGTGCAATCTCAGCAGCAGTGCTAGTATCAGTGATAGCAGCTGGTTCATCTTTCCTTATTGCATAATCCATGTCAGTGCAAGCTAGGTGGAGAAGAACTCGTTCCTTCCAGATTTTGAATTTGTCACTCCTAAGCTCAGGGATTTCACTAGTGATTTCAGCATATTTAGAGGTGGATGAAATAGCTGCAAGAATAGGATTACAAAAATTTAGATGTTAAAAGAAATTGAGGCTTTAATGAATTCATGTTTTACCAATGTAGAAACATGATGAAGATAAAAATTTTATTAAATCTAAAATTGCCTGTGGGCTAAATTTTAAATCTAATAAAATTATATGAACTTTATGATAGATTTAATGAAATATTTAATTTAGATTAATGGAGGAATAAAATCTATCTTTAATTAAAATTTGTGATAACACTATTAAATCAAATCCTCATAACTCCCTGTGGGGTAAATTAAGAGAATTTAACTTAATATATTATCCTAATTAATTATAAAAATATAATAAAATCCATGTGGGGTAAAATTATTATATCCAAATAATTAATTACAAGTTTTGTCCATTAAGGTGAATTTCAATTAATATATAATTTTATATAATTAAAGATGCTGTGGCTACTCCCTAATTATTTAAAATTATATTTTCACTTAGACATTAGGTATTGGGCTCTACCTAAAAGTAATCTCGTTATTAACATAATAGACAATCACTGAGATTAGTGCTCCTAGTGTGGTCGTCCGAAGATCATTAAAAACCGTTCTAGATATGAGCATTTGTCCCAGGTTCATGTTTTCTTATGTCAAACCACAAAACTACTTACGTTTCATTCATATTTTATTCATTTTATAAAGTTTTATGAATATTTTATGAATAATTTTATGAAGTTTTATGAAACTTAATTGCTAAATAAAATATTCAACCTATCTTCATGTTTGAATATTTCTAAATATATCTAACACTATAAAAGGAATTTATGTATAGCATTTAAATCATACAAATCTAAATTAATTGCATTAAACATAAATTTGTCAAATAAATACAAAATAATACAATTAATGTATGATTATTAATTAAATGCTAATTCCTTAATATGAAATTAATGGCAGATTTTTCAAAATTAGTTTAGATAATAAATTGCATAAATTTGGTAATATATAATTAAATGCACAAATTAGCACAATTTTTACATGCGTAAATAAATCATGTAATAAATTACCAATTAAATAAATTTCCATTTTCAATTCATACTATATATATGTATTAAACAAAAATGAAAAATTAACTAAATGCAATTTATTGTCTAAATTAACACAAAATAGGAATTTATAATATTCCAAATAAATAAAAATTTATAAAAAAATCAGAATTTTTTTTTTTTTTTTTGAAAAATCACACTGTCAAACGACATGTCGTTTTTTCAAAAAGCAAAACGACACGTCGTTTTTACATACTGAAAGGCTGATCTCAAAAATGAAAAACGACATGTCGTTTAATAAAACGACAGCACACAATTCTTAAAAAAAACGACGCATCGTTTTTCAGAAAGGCAAAACGACATGTTGTTTTATCAAACGACAGCAGCACAGAAACACAAAAAATGACATGTCGTTTGTGGAAAACGACACGTCATTTTGGTCGTCTTCTTCAGCCAATCCGGGTCAATTTTACCCGTTTTTCTGCACGCGGGTCCGTCGAACCCGACCCAAACCCGATCGGAAATGGCGTTTTCGACGACCAAATTACGTGTTTTCAAATCTAAAAAGTTCTAAATCAAATAATAAAGAGATCCACATAGATTTTATGCACGAAAATACGAAAAAAATATTTACTTTAATATCACGAAATTAATCGAGTCCGAAAAAGTTTTAACTGGAAAAAATTTCCATTCTTAAGTTTTTCAATGGATTTTCAATGCTTAGATTGATCTATAATACTATACGATATAGTAATATATTTAGAATTCGAAATAAACACCGAAAAAAATGAAAAATGGAAATAACCAAACAATGGACCGATCGTGTTTATATATATATGCATGTATATAATATATCACATAAATAAAAATGAATATTATAATTATTATTATGCGATAAAACATATATATAATATACAATATATATATAAACATATATACATATACGTAAATATACCAAAAAAATGAAAAAAAAAATATATATACTATACGTGTATGTATTATATATATAAATGTACAAATAAATGTATATATGTATACTGTATGTACGTATGAATTTTATATATATATATTTGGGATTATATGAATATGCGTATATATATACACCATGAACCGAACGAAACAAATATATATATATATATGCATAGTGTATATATGTATATATATATATATATATGAAACTCAAATAAAATTAAGGCAGAGATAAAACCGCTTTGATACCAACTGTTAGACTATAATGTAGTGTATGTAATATAGTATATACAAATGATATGAAATGCGGAAAATAAACTGTAATCATATCAATAATATATGCAATGAAAGGATCGATATACCTCCAGCCATTGATCTTTGAGCTTCAATCCCTGCGATAGCTTCGATATTGGAGTTCGGGCTTCCTCGCTCTCTCAACTCTCTTTAGATGGAATTTGCTGAATGAATTCAGAATGAGTGAGGAGCTCGGGGACCGAGACCCTATATTTATAGGTGAGATACTCCATCAGTATCTGCGCCACATTAATTGTCAGAATATTTTGACCATTAATTCAGGAAATCAAATCAGGTAATGAATATAGAAATCTGACCATATATAGAATATTACATAATTGATTTTGTCCAGATTCAATAAATATAAAATATTCATTTATCAGAAAATCAATTATTTATTTATTTCCTTAAATAGAAAATCATTTCCTTAATTAGAAAATAATTTCCATAAATAAAATATTCTAATAATATAGATATAGAGAGGTTTGAGATTGAATTTGAAGTGTTCTGCTAGTTGCAATAGGGGTTTCTATGTAGAATTTTGTGAAAATGTAAAAAAAAAATATTTTAAAGTGTAAAAATGAAAAAACTCCTTTATTTTATAATGTTTCCTACCTTTTTTTCATTATACTTTCTTAATAATTATTAATGAATAATGAAATAATTAGTAATGTTTTGTTTTTATATATTTATATATATATATATATATATATTTTTAAAATGACAACGGTATTTAAAGCGAGATACGGTCATGATAATTGTTTTGAATGTAGTTAAATTATAAGTAAGATACGTGCTAACAATGATTTTAAATGTAATGGCGATTGCAAGTAATATACAATACTTAATTTTAAATATTCTCAATAATTACATATTTTAAACTTTTAAATTTAATTTATTTTATCATTTTATATTTTTTATAATATTTGTTCATTAATAACTCAACATATACAATAAAATTAATAAATACTTAAAACAAAAGGCGGCTTTTTTATTTTTACACTTCAAAATAGTTTTTTCTTGTATTTTTACAGATTCTACATAGAAACTCCTATTGTAACTAGCGTTGCAACCTAAATTGCAACAAAAAATTGTATAGAAATCTCTATTGCAACTAGCGTTGCAACCATTTTAGAAACTCAAACCGTAAATTTAAAAAAAAAGTTAAGAAAATAGTATATCGAATAATTTCTCTCGAAAAAATCTAAACTACGAACCAAAAATAAATATTTAAAATTGCCGCACGAAGAGCGACTATGTTACTTAGTTTAAAAAATAGTAGAATTTACACTTAAGATGAGATTTTGAAAGTTTTTTACTTAAATAGTATATTTAATTATTTCAAAATATATATATATATATATGGGTATGCTCTTAATTGGTATTACCCATGTATGGGTATTTTATTCTTGACCATTGGATCAAATATCTAATGGTTGATATTTATAATTATTAATTAAATATTAAAAAATTAATATTTCCTATTTTGTTATTCTCTATATTCTTAAAATAGATAAAACTATTAATAGAAATAAAAAATTTATAAATGAAATTATTATTTAAAAAATAAAACACACTAAAAAAACTAACAAACTATTTTTTTTAATAAAAATCATTTTAAAGATTAAAAAAAAAAGTGTATATTTATCTTTTTATAAAATTTCTTCAAACTAGAATTCCAAATTGCATTACTGAAAACAAAAAAATAATAATTTTAAGCTTTAAACTGTAATACATATAAAATGTATAAGATTTTTTCTAAACCTAAAATTATAATAATTAACAATTAACAATACTTGAGCTTACCAAATCTATAAGAACAAAACCAATGAAGAAAATTTTAACAAAAAAAAAAATGAAGGAAGAACAAAGTGTCATATTACCAACACAAGAATTTCAACACAAAAAATTATATTTGACCCCTAGACAAGATTATCATCTTTCAATCCTAAAAATATAAATAATGAACAACACCTCATTAGTTATTCTAGGAGAATGATGCATGGTAATATCAAAAAAATCATTAGATGATAATAATATTTATCTAACAATGATAGCCTAAGTAAGAACTAAGAAGTATTGTAGCGTTTTAATTTTAAGAGTATGAATAATATTAAGACAATTGGATTCCACAATCAAGCTCTTATTCTCCTAATAAAAAAACACATTAATATACATGTAAATGGTTTTTAGTTTTACAATAATAAATTATTAATATACTCACAATTTCATAAAATAATAAAGTAGTAATTTTAATTAATTTTTAAAAATAATTTATAATTTTTTTTCAAACTATTAATTGTAATTATTATTTCTAATTTTATAAAAATAAATATAATTTTTTTTAAAAAAATAATTGTTAGAAACTTGCCATAAAAAGTTATTAAATTGTTACCTTATTAATTTTTTTTAGTTCCCATCAATGGGTATTACCCATTAAGAAGTGTTCCATATATATATATATATTTATATATATATATTTATAGCATATTTAACTTTGCTTATTTTTTATGAGATTTTGTTTATTTATTTATTTATTGATCTTTTTTATGGACTTAAGTTTGTCATATTATTATAATGGAGATTTTTTATATATGTACGTTATAAGATAATTATTTATGGAAAAAACAAAATTAATTTTAATTGTTAAAAATAGGTTAGTTTTACCGAAATGTACTTAATTATTTATATTCATTGTATTATTATGTTATTGTCAACGCCACTAATGCTGATTTTTGGTTTTTTTTTTTTTTTTCTGTGCACTTTTTTTTTTTTCTTTTAACATCAATTTTATTTTTCCAATTATCATTTATTTTCCAATTACTTTAATGATTTGAGAATAATACTATTATAATCTGTTTTTAATGTAACCATTTCAATAAGTGAAAAAATATATTTAAAATTTAAAGCAACTTTTTAGTTTATTAAATGTTATTAATCAAAAAAAATTATTTAAAATTATGAGATGTTATTAATAAAAAAAAATAAGACTCTAAAATACTAAATAGTTTGTGAAATAATATTATCTCATATACATATTTTTGTTACTTATTCTAGTTGGTTAACTTTAAAAATCATAATTTTATTTTCATTAACTTAAATATTATTGATCATTATGTTATTTTTTTGTTTGTTATTTTATAGCAACTTTTACGTTACCTTTAAATATATTTAAAATTTAATAAAATACAAAAATTTACTAAGTAGCTTATACTAGTAAAATACGCGTAATTTTTTTAAAAAAATATATATAATCATTGTATAATATTTATTGAAATAATTCTTTAAAATAAATTTATATAGAATATATACCATATAGTAACTTTTATATATAAAATTACAAATAATTTTTAGTAATATAAAATTAGTTGGCATATTGAATTTTGTTTAATTAATAATTGGTTACTTCTTTTTTTCATTAAAAAAAATATAAAAGGAACTATAAGGTTATTTTTAATTCTGAAAATTTTATTCAATGAAAAAATTTATGGTTCCCACATATTAAAATGATATTTCGAAAAAAATTAGACCGTAATGGTACCAGTGATCTTGAGCTCAAATGAATAGTGGTGTAGCTAGATTTTTTTTCTTAAAGGGTTTCTTTATAAGTTACTTAATGGTTAATGGTTACTTCTTTTTTTCATTAAAAAAATATAAAAGGAACTATAAGGTTATTTTTAATTCTGAAAATTTTATTCAATGAAAAAATCTATGGTTCCCACGTATTAAAATAATATTTCGAAAAAAAAAAAATAGACCGTAATGGTACCATTGATCTTGAGCTTAAATGAATAGCGGTGTAGCTAGTTTTTTTTTTTCTTAAAGGGTTTCTTTATAAGTTATTTTAGAAATCTACCAAACTGTTCTATAAAAATGTGAAAATATAATTTAGTAACTAAAATGTTACTTATTTAATATTAGTCTAAAAAAATATATGCTTCCCACTTATAAAAAAGATTACTTTTAAGAGTAGATTATTAATAGTGCAATTTTTAAGCATAAATAATTGTTTAAACTTAAATTTTGATTTTTTTTTTTTTTTTTTTTTTGTTAATCAAACTAAAAGAAAGTAAAAGGTTACTTTTAATTTCATTTATCTTTTATAGTAATGGTAAAGAAGTATATACTAGGGGTGTTCATCCGATCCAATCCGCACTTTTTTGGTCAAACAACATCCAATCCGCACTAAGTGCGGATTTCATATTTTGGATCCAATCCGATCCGCATAATAGTTTAAATCCGATCCAATCCAATCCGCAATAGTGCGGATTGGATCGGTTATTTTGGATCGGTTATTTTTTTAATAATAAATTATTTAATATTTCATAGAAAAAAAATTAAAATAAGACTATTGTTTCTTAATCTCCAATAATAATCTATTTCCATCTCCATTTATATATAAATCAAACCCATATACATATATGTCAATATATAATTTACACTAAAATATATATGTATTTATTACTAAAATAAATAAGTTAGTATATATATATATATATTTAAATTTGTGTGTATGTGTCTATGTGAATAGAATAATTTTTCTAGTGTTTTTTATTATAAAACAAATAAAATACACTAACTCAATATATTACTAAAAAAGATTAATAAATTAGAAGTATGTGTTTTTTTTTTAATATTACTAGAAAATTAATATATATTATATATTATAATTTTTTAAAAATATATATAATTAAGTGCGGATTGGATTGGATCGGTTACTTTTTGAGGTCAAACAACATCCAATCCGCACAAGTGCGGATTTTAGATTTTTCAATCCAATCCAATCCGCGCAAGTGCGGATATCCGCATTTTGCGGATTGGATTGGATTGGATCGTGCGGATTGGATTGGATCGGATACTTAATGAACACCCCTAGTATATACGTCTCACATATTAAAATAATTACATTAAAGAATATAGATCATGATGTTATAATTTTTGAGACTAAATGATTATCCATGTAGTTAGAAAAGATTTTAAAAACTATTTAAAAAAAAAAAGAGAGGGAGAGGAATAATATTTGATAGGTATCACATCATTTTTAAAAGAATTAGATTGTCATTATAAAAAGAAAAAAAAATTGTGACTTCAACATGTATGCCTTTGTTGTGACTTCAACATATATGCCTTTGATAAAGAAAAATAATATAGAGGACATAGATGAATGTTTAGGCAAAAGAAAAAACTGGCGTATACATACAAACATAAAATAAAAATAATAATAAAAAAAAAGGAGCAGCACACCTACACATATACCTGCCAAAAAAATTGCAAAACCAAAGGTATATTACACAATTAAAAACATCAACGTTAGTTGTGATATTCTTTTAACAATTTCGTTAGTAGGTGTAAATTTCTTTATTATAAATGTCTTTCTAGATCTCATATTTAATATTTTAAAGCTTTTTTCTTTCTGATTGAAGCATATTTTACAAAAATACTGGATTTGGGGTAATACTTTTCAATTTTACTGCCACACGGCAGAATTAACATTTATACTGTCCTCCCTTTTTTTTTTTCTTTTATACTGTCAATACCAAAACAAAAGTATGAGACCTCCATCTTTGACAATCACAGACATAACCACCACAACAACACCAGGACAACCGAAAAATAACCATTAATTCCGACAAGATTGAACAAAAGCAGTAAAATCGACGTCAATAAATAATCATGGCAAAACAACGGTAAAACAACACTAAAACAATCAAACAAAACAAAAGAAAAAAAAATGATTAAAAAAAACAAATAATCTGCTGCACAACCTCAACACCAGATGCAAAATCAACTATATTTGCAAGTCTATTCCTAGAAAATTATAATAAAAAAAACTACTAAAACAACACTGAAACAACACAAAAACAAATGAAGCAAATATAACTACTTAGAAAAATATAAAAGAAACACACACCTCAAAACTCTCTTGTGAGTGAGCTCGTCAAATGTATTTATAGGAGAACCAGAAGAAAAAAACCACAAAAATAGCCAAAGAGAACGAAGAAGAAATGTATTTATAGCCTCCATCTTCCACACTCACAGACAGAACCATCACAACAACACGAGAACACCCAGAAAATACCTATTAATTCCACCGAAATGGAGCAAGGGCAGTGAAATCGGCATCAAATAAATAAATCATGAAAAACAACAGTAAAACTATACTAAAACAATACTAAAACAAATAAAACAATAAAAAAAATGATCAAAAATTAACTATGTTGTGCACATCCTCAATACTAAATGCACTATATTTGCAAGAAAGTTCTAGAAAATTAGAACAAAAAAAAAACCACACTAACTCTTATATTTTCAAAAAAAACGTAACTAAGAATTTTAAAAAATTAAAAAAAAAAAAGAAGAAGAAGAAAAGAAAAGAAGATGAAGAAGAAGAACTGAACATGAAAAAAAATAAAAATCATGAAAAACAACAGTAAAACAATACTAAAACAATACTAAAACAAATAAAACAATAAAAGAAAAAAATGATCAAAAATTAACTATGTTGTGCACATCCTCAATACTAAATGCACTATATTTGCAAGAAAGATCTGGAAAATTAGAACAAAAAAAAAAAAAACCACACTAACTCTTATATTTTCAAAAAAAAAACGTAACTAAGAATTTTAAAAAATTAAAAAAAAAAAAGAAGAAGAAGAAAAGAAAAGAAGATGAAGAAGAAGAACTAAACATGAAAAAAAAAATAAAAAAGTTATATGTTGATGGAGAGAAATAGAGAGAACTTGAGGAAGTAGAGAGTGAAAAAAATGAAGAAGATGATGAATAGTAAGAGAGAATAATGGAGAAGTGAGATTAAAGTGAAAGAAATGAGTTTGAAATATTTTAGGTGACATATTTTTATCATCAATTTCAATTAAAAAAATAATAAAAAAAAAATATATGTCACTAAAGTGACAACACAAGTCACATCACACCTTTATACCTTTAAAATATAATATAATTTTAATTAAAAGAAAATTAAAAAAAAAAAACCCCACTGCACACGTTTTTTAAGATTATAATATATATATATTTTATGTAAAGTTTGCAAAGTATACTGCCAAAAAAAAAAAAAAACAGTACGCGTGTAATAGTAAAAATGAAAGAAATTGGGAAAAAACAGTAATGGGTGTAAATTTCCCAAGCATAAACCAGAGAAGTTAAAAATATGATATTCCCAAACTAATTTTTTTATTAAGAAATTAATTTCTTCATCAAGAATCAATTTTTTTTAGAAACTAATTTTGATTTTATAAAAGTAAAATTTATACATAAGTTTTAAATTTTTTTTATCATATTCTTCCTTATTTATAATGATTTCATCAAGAAATCAGTTTTATCATAAACAAAAAGTTAGTTTTAATTATATAAAAATAAAAGTTATATGCATTTTTAAAGTTCTATAGTATTCCTACTTAGATTTATCCTATATTTTAAATTTTATTTTTTAAAAATGCCATATTTAATACAAAGTGTACATTTTACATATATCAGAAGTTTCCTTTTTTTCCAATATTTTTATACATACGAAGTTACGAACACAATGAGTTGATGGACCAAGGTTTGAAATTTCTTAATATGAATCATAAATGGTGTGGGATGGATTAAAATTGATCAACTAGACAAGCAAACCTGCAATGACACGACATGAACACAGTCCGATGCCAAGAATTGCTGAGAATTATTACCACTTATCGAAACATACAGTAATTGTGCTCAGACAGCTTTCCACATATCCGTTTAACTGGAAATTGTCATCACACCAAAGCCGTTCTATTAAAATTGAAACTGAATGAATATAACCCATAGAATGTATCAAAAATGAAAATTCTATTCACTTACAATAGTAATTGTTGTAGTATTATATTACTGTAATTTACTAGTTAATTTGATATAAGGGTCTCCTCTCCGAAGTCAGTTACAGGTTTCAATTACCTGAACCATCAACTAAGATGAACTTGTAACTGACATCCCGTAATCATTCATGAGCCTCAGAGTCAGGCACCAAACCTGACTCCCAAGTCGTAATGTTTGGACAAGAAACCAAACGTCAGTCCTATAGCCCAGTGAAAACATTATCCTCTCCAAAATAATAGCTCAACTAGATTACCAGAGCTTGTTTTTAGCCCAGAAGAGGAGGAACACAACACCAAGAACAATGGCAACTGGAGCCCACTTTCGAATTAAAGCCTATAATGAAGTTAAACAAAGAGGATTTAAGATGGAAAAAAATTACAATATTGGAAAGAATTACGAATGCATCTAACACGCAAACGCAACTAAACTAAAGTCAGCATAATATTGATGAAGCAGACAAAACTGACCTGACGATTTAGATCCCTAGCCTTATCAGCATATATGCGCGATTCTGATGTTAAACGACTAGACATTTGACTGACCTCTGCAAAATTGATATTTGAATATCATCATTCAAATTGATAAAGAAAAATTGCACCACACACAGGAGATGGAAAATTATCTTACGGTCTAACTTTTCACCAACGCCAAGGACTTCCTGCACATTTCGAGTCATTATCTGGTGGACTTCATAGAGTTCATCATTCAACTTCGAGATATTCCGCTGAGTACGAGTGTCCTGGTACAATTTCTTTGTTTTCTGTATAAATGTATCTATAAACACAAAAGAATCTTAAATCAGACCAAATTAATTAACCACAAAGTTTAAAATACAAAAGGATTGATAACACACCGAACTTAATGAAGGCATAAGGTCTGGCAGCAGTTTCGATTTGTGCCCCATTAACATGCTCAAATTCATTCTTGAGGTCTTCAAGGTATTGAAAAGCAAGTTTCTTTGGGTAGGCACGGTCGCACATTGTCAAGTAACAGACACGACCTTCTATTATATAGCTAAGAAACTGTGTCAAGGTTACATACAAGTTAGAGTTGACTGCGATCAAAATAGGAATGCACGCAGTAAAAGTTACAAGTACAATCCACAAAGTAAATTTTGAAAATGAAATCATGTATCTGTCATAAGCATAGCTGAAATAAATCTTTACAGATAGGTCTGTTAAATTTATTCCCCAAACATTAACAGTTCTAGAGTTAAGAAGTTAAATGATCAAATGTGAATGTAAGAAAGGCCCCGACAACCAACATCCAAAGCATGCTAGGATCAGTAGACTAATTAACTACAACAACTTCAACTACATGAACCCATCATATCATGTCATCAGTATAACACTATTTAAGTGTCTGAACACATTGTCAATAAAATTGTCGTTTGATAATAAATAAGGAACAAGTAAAGAAAGGAGAACAGAGACAGAACACACAAGGATACTGGAAAATGTAAGGTCCAGTTTCAACTGACATCCTTGACGGCTCATTTTGGCCACTTGAGAGGTTCTTAAACAAAGCTTTGACTTGCTGTTTGTAAAATTCAACATCTCTAATATCACGGCCATCATCAAGTCCCTCTGCTAGTGGAAGACCATCAGTAACACGAGCAATCATTGTTAGCTTCACCATCCTGGATACCCGAATTCCCAGAGATCAAACTTTAACTGCAATCTGTCAACAGTTATATAAGCTCAAAATTATATAGCAAGACTTACAGATTTGAGAGAGAAAAGATATAAGTGAAAGAAGAATCAAGAGAGAAAATCTAGAAAAGAAGAAAAATAGCACTGAACTTTTAGACTGAATGATCTGTATTTTCATTAACATGCCAGTAAAAGTAACGAGCATATAAATGCCTATTAATAGATGGCAAGTAGGAACTAATGAATCCTCCTAGAGCAATAAAGCTAAGAATTGGAAAAGTTAGAATACTTAATTCTTTTTTTGAAGGCGAATACTTAATTCTAATTATTCGTAACTTAAATAAATTTTAATAAATGAAAAGTACTATTTTTAGGCCTGGAATTATAAACTATATTCCAATGTCCATGAAATCTCCTACTCGCACACATTATCAGATAATTAGTTGCCAACTTCAATCAACACGCTGCCTATTTTGATCAACCTATCAATTTTAAAATTTGAATAAGCATATGAAAAATAAAATAATGGTGATTTAACGCTCTCCATCTGATAATTTTAATTAAAGTAACGAAACACCAGTGTGAGATACCAAATGAGATAAAGAGTTATGACTAAAACCAAATTCGCAGCCCAAATCCCTTAAGAATGGCCAAACCAAAATCAAACTAGAAAACCAAAAAAAAAAGCAAATTGCTTCAGATTACAGAAGTTAATGAGCAAACACAATGTGTCACAGAACAAAGCATATCACAGAATAAATTTAAGATAATATGGAAAGTTTAATAGCAAGCAAAATAAGCAAATTACAGAAAACAATTTCAGAGAAAGCAGATCAATGAGCAAGCAAAATAATCATATCACAAAAAACACTTTTCAAGAAAATAAAACAGGGAGTAAATAAAAAATTACATTAACACCACAGCAACTCCAATGATACAGAAACCAATATTAAACCCACAAAACTAAATAATAGTGTATAACCATTGCTATTAGGTACCCTAGGTTGTCCAACACCATGCCACACCGTCATTTGTATTTTAGAAACGGGTTTGCCATGTTTTAGGGTATTACTTCAGCATTTCACTAAAAATAAAAGCACAATATCATCATGGAATAATGATTAAAAGCAAATCAACACTAACTAGGAGTTCCATGTAACACCCAAAGAAAACAAAACCCCATTATTTAACTAAGCCCTAATCCCATACCACCTAACCTACTTACACAGTCTGAGATGATAATCATATTTAATTATAAAAATTATATCTACAACTGTTCTCAGATTCTAGTTGCGCTCAAATGTTAGTTTTGTATAACCATTTCACTCAAATAAATGCACAAGAAATTAAACTCCACAATTATCACTATCTAGAGCCAAAAATCTTTGCAACCTAGATTCAACTATACGAATTCGTTTTCCTCACATTAAACTCATTGCCATAACAAAATTTGAAAAATAACATAATCTAATGTTTAGAAGAAAATCGCCAAAATTTCTTTTCCTCCATTTTCTCTATCCCAACCTCTCATACTTCTTAAACATGTGTACACAGGCTCGTACAAGAGAGAGACAGAGAGAAGTTAATTGGCTTACTTGTGTACGGACTACTTGAACCATTCCTCCTCGAGGAACTGGAGTACAAAGATGTCATTTTCAAAAAATCTTTGAAACCCCAAAAATGAACGAAGAGCCAACTCGGAGGCCAAAGGCCACAGAATTACCAACATTTCAAATTACAAACCCAGAAAATAAAAAATACGAGAAAACAAACATCAAAAATAAATTTCAAAAATATTCAACAGCCTTAGATTTAGGTATTCATCGTGAAACTTCAGAATCGGGTATTTTATCATCAAACTAATAATTAGATTTAGGGTTTCATCATGATACCTGAATGATATGAATGCTCCAACACAGGAACAAAACCGAGTAACAGGAGAGGAAAAGGAAGTTGAGAAGCGCTCAAATTATAGAGACAGATCGGAAAAGTGAAAAATTCAAATGGTATGGATGAAAATCAGAGAATGGGGAGAGGAGAAGGATTTAACTAGAAAAAACTCAAATGGGGAGAGATGGAAGAACCGGAAGAAGATGGAGGAGAGAGATCGGAAACCATTGTTGGTGACTTAATTGTTTGTTTTAATGAACATCCATGTCATCGGCCGATGTGACTAGTGTCAAAAAAAAGAAAAAGGAAAAAAAGAAGAATGACAATACAAAAGAGGTTGATATGATATGTAAGCATTTACACATTATAATTCACAAAAGATAAAAAAAATGATTTAAAAAATAGCAAAAAAAAAATAAAAACAGCAGAGAAAAATAGGTAAAATATCCACAAAAGACTATTTTTGAAAAAAAAAAAATGGAGTAAAAAAGGTGAGAATTTTTTTTAGAGATTTTTATAAGAAAAAGAAAGAAAGAAAGAAAATTTTTAAGATGAGTGTTGATCGCAAATTTAGTTAGCTGACAGCGAAATCGTATTTATGACTGATATCATTATGTGTACACAATAAAAATAAGTAAATTAGAAACACACGGTATTTTTATAGAGGTTTGGCGTCTTAGTTAGTGAGTAATGACCTACTCTCCTCTTAGTTGTATTCATACTAGAGATAATACCACTCGGATCACAAGTGTTGTGGATTCTGAAATGGCTCTCTTAAAATTACCAGAGTGAAGTAGGCGAATCTCAGACTTAGTCTCTTATACAATGCCTGGGGCGTGTGGAAGAGAGAGAGAGAGAGAGAGAGAGAGAGAGAGAGAGAGAGAGAGAGAGAGAGAGGATTTAGACTTACAGCTTGAGAGCTTAGGATGCTCGAGACTTAGGGTAATTAGGTTTAGTTTGATGCTCTTAATATAGGAGAGGTTACAAGAGAATAATAGGTTAATATGTTTAAAAAGAGGAAATATAACCTATTTATTACATAATAAAAATAACAAAATAAATAGTATGTTAATTAACCCCTAAGAATAGGTAAATAGCTGATATTTATCCCCTATTTTCGTGGGTTGTTGAAGCCCCATTCGTAGCTTGAATTGTTATCTAAGATATTGTTGGGATTTATTTTACCAGGATCTAGATTTACTAACAAGTATGTTTGATTAACACCCTAAATATGAATATCTCTAATACGATAAAATTAAATACATAAGAGTTTAAAAAAAACCTTACATTAATGCAGCGGAATGTTAATGACTCATTTCGCTCAAATCTCTAACACGTGGTCCTTTCTGTCACAGAGTAATAACAAGAATTGAGCCTGGATCTCTTTCTCTCCTTCGGGTTGGTTACCATCGTCTTCTGCACTATGATTGAGTACTTGACTTGCTATGTGTAGCCATGGCACTCTATCACTATGCTCGTATTGGTGAAGAATAATGAATAAGATGTGAAATCACTATAGGAATGAGTCTCTCATCTACTAGTTGTCAGAGAATGAAAAGTAGGTTTAATTTGGTTGAAGTGAGTTGTTGTATGAGATGAGAGCATCATGTTCCTTTTATAGTATTTCAACTAGGGTGTAGGATTTAATTATATGGATTAAGAAGAATAAAGTAATGGGCAAAAATCCATCACTAGTGGTCGGCCATACATGGGCCTCACTAGTTACAATTTTGTCACTTTATTTCAACCACTTATTCTTCTTTCAATAATGCTATATTTTCCAATTTTAATCCTATAAATGCCAAAATTATTTATTTATTAATTATAATTAATTATCAAATAAAATTATCATTTATATTATTTATTAATTAGACCATACAAAATCTCTTAATTAACAAATAAACCCTAAAATCTCTTTTCTTCACAATTAAGCCCTTGCTTAGAGAAAATTTATAAATAAGACATAGTCTAATTTTAGAATTATAATTGATTAATTAAAACTAATTAACTGAGTCTAGAAACAGTATTATCTCAACTAGTGTGGGGACCATGGACCTATATAACCATGCTTTCAATAAGTAGATTTAGAATTTACAAAGTAAATTCTCTAACTTATTAATTCTTCCTTGTGCCACTATAGATTCGAAATTACACTCTTAATCATATAGAACGCTCTATATGTACTAAGATATAGATACATTATGAATTATCTATTGTTTCAATCCAAATAGTTAATGATCCTCTATAGATGATCTACATTGAATAGGAACAAATTTACGGCTCTACCCTTCAATGTATTTTATCCTTAAAATACTTAGCTACCTATAAATGATATTTTAGTAAACTAGTATAATTACTGAAGTAAGATCTTAATCATTTATCTCTATTAAGTCAAGCTCGAAGAAAATTATCGTTTTACTTCTAAATACTTATAGAAGCTATAGATTTTATATCTATGATTAGCGCTCCCATTCAATAAAACTATCATGTCCTTAATCTGTATGTCACGAGAAGATCTAATTGGTCAACTTTGACGAACAAATTGAAGAACATAAATAATACAACTAAGATTGAACCTAATCATACCAGGATGAAGATTTATAGACCTAAGATCAACCAGTGATATTGACTTAGAAAGATATAATGATAAGTTTATGATATCTTATCCAAATTCAATATTTGTCCAATCCGATGTATACTCTATACATCTGATACTAGCATACTTTTGTTGGAAATTTATTTTACCAGGATCTTAGATCTACTCACAAGTATGTTTATTAACACCCTAAATATGAACTTTCTAAAACGATGAAATAAACACATATAAAGTTTAGGAAACCTTACATTGGGTGCAGCGGAATATAATATGACTCCTTCCGTTCAGATATCTAGCCCTTGATTCCTTTCTGTAGCAGAGCATTATCAATATCTGAACCTGGATCTCTTTCTCTGAATCTTTGATGCTGAAACTCCTTCTTGCTGAAAGTCTTTCTTCACGATCTTCCTCACTATGATTGAGGTATCACTTGCTGGGTGTGGGCACTACTCATACACTAAGAATTTCGAAAACTCAATGAGGAAGAGAAAGAGAGTGGATTCGGCCAAAGATAGGGAGAGAGAAGGCTCAGGTTTTTCTGATTCAGAAAGTGTCAGGAAAAAGTATAATTTTCCTGAAGCCTTCACTATCTATTTATAGCATTCCACTAGGGTTAGGTTTGAATTATTTGGCATTAAAATAATGAAAATATCAGAGGGAAAAACCCTACAAAAGTGGCCGGCCCTACATAGTGGATTTGGGCCTCACTTTTTGCAATTTTGCAGTTTTATCTTTTCTGCATCTGATTTTCTCAAAAACGCCAATTTTCTAATTCAACCATTTAAATGCCAATTCTAACTATTTAATAACTATAAATAATTATTAAATAATATTGTCATTTATCATATTTATTAATTGAACCATACAAAGTATCATAATTAACAAATATGCCCCTAAAACTCTTTCTTTATAATTTCGCCCTTACTCAGTGAAAAATTCACAAATAGAGATAGTCTAATTTGAGAATTATAATTGATTAATCAAAACCAATTATATGAGTCTTACAAGCAATATTATCTCAACTAGTGCGGGGACCATGGGTCTATATAACCGAGCTTCCAATAAGTAGATCAAGAATTTATTACTAAAATTCACTAACTTATTAATTCTTCGTTGAATCCACGCATAGAACTTAGAATTGCACTCTCAGTTATATAGAATGCTCTATATGTTCCACCATATAGACACATCATTAGTTATCCATTGTTATAATCCTAATGTGATCAATGATCCTCTATATGAATGATCTACACTGTAAAGGGATTAGATTACCGTTACACCCTACAATGTATTTTATCCTTAAAACACTTGACCCCGTATAAATGATATTTCAGCTTATGTGAAATGAGTACTCCACCATTTATGTTCATTTGGTCAAGCTCGAAGGAGATCATCCTTTGCTTACTATTCGCCAGATAGAAGCTATAGATTCCATGTTTATGTTAGCGCTCCCACTCAATTGCACTACCGTGTTCCCAAAATGTACGTATCACCCTGACCTAAAAGTAGGCTTAACTAACAAATCAAAGAACACGAATAGCCTTTCAAGATTGAGCCTAATCATAACAGGATTAAGAACATTTGATCTAGGATCAACTAGGCGATATTGACTTGAATAGATATTACGGTAAGTTTAATAAATCTAAGTCAAAGTTCAATATCGGTCCCTTCCGATGCATACTCCATGCATCCAACCTGAGCTTTACTTTAACCAATGCTCTGGAAAGAACATAGTACTTCTCCAAATGCAAGTAAACTCTGTTGTAGATTATCATATCAGTAAAACCCTATGTCTGATAAATCTAGGAAACTTTATTCACATAGTCATGTTTACTTTCCAATGTGTTGACGGCACAATAAACAGGATCAAATATGTGAAAAGGGTTTCAGATGAATTCATACATTATGTACATATAATCATGAAATAAGTCATGTGAACCATGTGTTGGAAATTATTTTACCAGGATCTTAGATCTACTTACAAGTATGTTTATTAACATCCTAAATAAGAACTTTCTAAAACGATAAATTAAACACATATAAAGTTTAGGAAACCTTACATTGGGTGCAGCGGAATAATATGACTCCTTCCGTTCAGATATCTAGCCCTTGATTCCTTTCTGTAGCAGAGCATTATCAATATCTGAACCTGGATCTCTTTCTCTGAATCTTTGATGCTGAAACTCCTTTGCTGATGATCTTTCTTCACGATCTTCCTCACTATGATTGAGGTATCACTTGATGTGTGTGGGCACTACTCTAATCACTAAGGATTTCGAAATTCAAGAGGGAAGAGAAAGAAGAAGTGGCAGCTAAAGATAGGGAGAGAGAAGGCTCAGGTTTTTCTGATTCAGAAAGTGTCAGGAAAAAGTCTCATTTTTTCTGAAGCCTTCACTATCTATTTATAGCATTCTATTAGGGTTAGATTTGAATTATATGGCATTAAAATAATGAAAAAATCAACTTAAAATACAGACAATAGGTGGCCGGCCATGCCTTAGTGGATAGGGCCTTGGGTTTTGCAATTTTGCAATTTTAACACCTTTTGTATCTGATTTTCTCAAAAATGCCAATTTCCTAATTCAACCATTTAAATGCCAATTCTAACTATTTAATAACTATAAATAATTATTAAATAATATTGTCATTTATCATATTTATTAATTGAACCATACAAAGTATCATAATTAACAAATATGCCCCTATAAACTCTTTCTTTATAATTTCGCCCTTACTTAGTGAAAAATTCACAAATAGACATAGTCTAATTTGAGAATTATAATTGATTAATCAAAACCATTTACATGAGTCTTACAAGCAATATTATCTCAACTAGTGGGGGGACCATGGGTCTATATAACCGAGCTTCCAATAAGTAGATCAAGAATTTAGCACTAAAATTCACTAACTTATTAATTCTTCGTTGAATCCACGCATAGAACTTAGAATTGCACTCTCAGTATATAGAATGCTCTATATGTTCCACCATATAGACACATCATTAGTTATCCATTGTTATAATCCTAATTTGATCAATGATCCTCTATATGAATGATCTACACTGTAAAGGGATTAGATTACCGTAACACCCTACTATGTATTTTATCCTTAAAACACTTGACCCCGTATAAATGATATTTCAGCTTATGTGAAATGAGATCTCCACCATTTATTTTCGTTTGGTCAAGCTCGAAGGAGATTATCCTTTGCTTACTATTCGCCAGATAGAAGCTATAGATTCCATGTTTATGCTAGCGCTCCCACTCAATTGCACTACCGTGTTCCCAAAATGTACGTATCACCCTGACCTAAAAGTAGGCTTAACTAACAAATGAAAGAACACGAATAGCCTTTCAAGATTGAGCCTAATCATAACAGGATTAAGATCATTTGATCTAGGATCAACTAGGCGATATTGACTTGAATAGATTTTACGGTAAGTTTAATTAAATCTAAGTCAAAGTTCAATATCGGTCCCTTCCGATGCATACTCCATGCATCCAACCTGAGCTTTACTTTAACCAATGTTCTGGAAAGAACATAGTATTTCTCCAAATACAAGTAAACTCTTGTTGTAGATTATCATATCAGTAAAACCCTGTGTCTGATCTATCTAGGAAACTTCATTCACATAGTCATGTTTACTTTCCAATGTGTTGACGGCACAATAAACAGGATCAAGTATGTGAAAAGGGTTTCTGATCTATATTAATAAGTAAATCTGATTATATTGAAATGAGTTTTATTTAGGGCATAAAACCCAACAAACTCCCACTTGCACTAATATAAAACAAAAAAGTGTGTTTCAAATAATCTCAACACCTTGATATACAAATCAAGTGTAGTAGTAGTAAACTCCTCGTAATAGGATCTGAAAGGTTGAATTAACCACAACCTTTTCTCCACTATTACTCTTCCTTAATCACAAAATCATTGATAATGTGAAATTCCTCTCTATATGTCTACTCTCTTGGGATACTGGATTCTATATCTTTGGCAACTGCATTTGGTTAATCAGGAAATTAACACTAGTAGTTTAAGGCAATTTGGAATGATGCCAAAAATGTATAGAACTTTCCTTAGACTGAATAAGTACCTTTCCTGCACCCTTAACATTCAGTCCCTCTTTGGTAGACCTAGAGACTACAGATAGGTTTTTACACTTCTCCAAAATCACTATTCCACCCCCAGAGTAACCACCATCTTATCAGAAAGATTTTCTAGCACAAAGGCAAATTTCAAAATCTGATATGGTGTAGTCTAAGAGTTTTAAACACACCCTTATAGACCAACATATAGTTCCTCTTCTTAATCTTAGGATTTACTTGATTGTCCTCCAATGTTCTTCTCCTGGATTAATCTGATACCTACTCATTACTCCCACTCAACAGCAGGTGTCTGGTCTAAGGCATACAAAAGCATATCTAAGACCTCTCACTGTTGATATAAGAAATTCTTTCATGGCTTTATCTTTTCTGGAATAGTTGAGACTTTTCCTTAGATAAATAAATCTATACCTAAGAAGTTGTGAAGCTTCTATAGATTGCCATTAGAAAGAAAATGCTTCAGCATCTTACTAAAATAAGTTGCTTGCATTAGAGTAAGTAATTACCAGGTATACCACAAGCCATAGGTTTAGATAAACTCAAACCTATAATACTAGGAACAAGAAGTTTTGTTAAGTCCATTGAATGGACTTATAAACGAAAATTTCCTTTTATGTCCTTGTAATAGAAAACTTTAGGTTACTCCATGTGAATGGATTAAACCATAGTTCTATTGGCTTTCTTCTTAGTTTCTTATCTTCACAATCCATTACTTGTTTAAACTCACAATGGATTTTAATCACTAGTGTCTCCCAAGTCATAAGAAGGTGAGTTCCTAAAAACTCTCCCACTATGACAAGGCACCGTGAATTATGTCTAAGAAAACTAAATGGTATTGATCTCTTCGGTTGTGACAAGACAACAGAGGCAGTGGGATCATCATATGTTATATAAGATGATAGAACACTTTTGGAATCAAGAATGAAATATCTCCTTTATTTGCTACTTGTTTTTCAGACTTAGTCATTTTCCTAGAAAAGTAGTATTTGTTTGAACAAACACTTTCTTATCTATTGACAATGGGATGGTCCACCCCTAATCACTTAGAAAAGCTAACAAACCATGGTTAACAGTTCTAGCTTTTCTTAAGATTTTTATTAGGTCATCCATGAATCTAGTAATGATTTACATTAAGTACCCAACCATTAAATCATTCTGAAATTGTATTACCATAGAAGGATTTAGGCAACGACTAGTAACTAATCATCAATATGCAACTCGAAATTTCTGGGGAGGTAAGTTTGGATATAATTCAAAAATCAATTTAATGATCTTTGAACTGCATATCTACTAACTATTTCTCCACCCCTATCAGTTCGCAAGATCTTTAACCACTTACCTTAATGGTTTTAACCATTGCTAGAAATTAATGAAATTTTTCAAACATTTCAAATTTCTTTGCTAAAAGGTATAATCTAGAGTTATCGTTTTAAGAATACAACGAAAAACTCATATCCACCCCTGAATGTACATCCATCTGCGAATGAGATGAATTACTTTCAGTGGATATAAGCATATTAACTCTTTGCAGAGATTGATCTTGTCAAATCCACTATGAACAAGATACAAATACCATAGATTAAAAAAAATGTGGTAGTGTCTATGATGACATAGGTTTAGTTACATCAAAGAGTTCTTAGAATACTGCAAGTGGATCCTGGTCACAGAATACCTAACTCATATTCCATACAGTTTTAATCCATTAATAGAAGATGGATATTAAACACTTGAGAAAGTGTAACTGTATTGTATTCTGGAAATAGAAATATAAGAATATTTCTATTTCTAAAATTAAAGTCAAAGACTTAAATTTATACCAAATATAATGAGTAATTCTATCTTGGACCAGCACTACTAATTTAACTCTAAGTCAGATTTGCCCATACAAGTAGGAGATTTCTAAGATTGAGGATTTATATCAATTGGGAATAGAATTTCAGGATTATAATCATTTGGTCATTTAATTTCTTAAGAGAAAATATAATGACATGAAATGATTTATAGACCATTCATCCAATGATATGTTTTGAAGCTAATTCGAAATGAATAAGCTAAGAGGAATTAGGATAATTTCGTTTATAAATAAGAATCCAACGATGCTTCGATTAGCGAAAGACAAAGTAATCTTATTTATGTAATCTTCTTGTTTCATATTGTAAAAATACTAGTCTAAGGTGTCATCAATTGATGAACAGCTAGATGTTGCATATACAATATTTATCTTTCGAGATCTTACACTATTATGTATGTCTAATGGTGAAAATCCATTAGGGATTTATCTCATTAGAAAAACAAACATGTTAGACCAACAATGAAGATTCGAAATTAAACTACAACTTAATAACAGAAAATAACATGGTTCAATATAAATTCATACACAATTCAGAAATTATAAACATATACCAAGTAGGAATGACTAGTGAAAATACTAAAACATACAATCCTAAATAATTTCCAAGGTTTTCAACAAACTGATACAAAGGTCCCGTAGGCGAGAGTCAAAGTATCATTTATTGAATAGAGTTGTCGACTCATCTAAAATAGAAACCATTCTAGCAACCTTTTATTCGATCAAAATAAGAATCCAACGTTGTCCCGGTAGGCGAGAGTCAAGGTTATTCTCATTTTATGAGCTTCCACCATTGTTTCATGTTTTATGAGTTTATCTCTAAGTAGTCACCGTAGGGGAGAGTCTAAATAGAGACGAAAACTCACAAAACACTTATCAAATGAAATCTTACGGTGACAAATGCGTTCAACGAATAACCATCCATAGGGGGACGAAGTCTAGCGTCTCGAGGTTATATTGAAAACATTTAACTTTTGTAAGACCAACAATGGAGATCGAATATCTTAATAATAATCAAGCTCATTATTTAAAGTGAGTTGTATTTTCTTTGATTCTCTTTATTTAATTTATTTATTTTAAATATATATTTATTTAAAATTTCCAATTTAGAATGAAAAATTCTAAATATAAATTTTAATTTAATATTTATAAATTTTACTTAGATGGATATGAAAATAACATGAATTATTTCCTTCTTAGTAATAATTTCCAATAAATATTTAGAAAAATATTCAATTTAAGTTGTTACAAAATTAATATAAATTAATTTACAACTCAAATTTAATTTTCTATAAATATATATTGCATTTCGAAAAATTAAAGTATTTAAGAATACAATTTTCGAAAATGCATGTTAAAATAAAAAATTAATCCTGGAAAAATTATTCTAATTTAATGTTGGCCCAAAATTAATTAATAAAATTAATTTACAACAAAAAATATAATTTTCCTATTTAATTAAATATATAAGAAAAATTTCAAATATTTAAGTATGATGATGAAAATCAACTTAAATATTAATTTTCTATTTAATTAAATACACTAGAAAAATACTTCAAGCAAAAATATCATCTATCTAGATTTTCCTTTGACTAATTAATTCAATTTCTAATAATATACTTTAATTCAATTTATTTTAAATTAATCAATAAATGAAAAAATCATTGATTTAAGTTGATCCAAGAATTAATTAAAATAAATAATTAATTTACAACTTAATCTATTTTTCAAGATAAAATTCGAAATTCTAGCATTTAAGAAATGCAATTTCGAAATTTGATTAATAAAATAAAGAAAAAAATATATTTTGAAAATTATTTAAATTTAGTTGAAAAAATAAATTTCAACTAAAAATAATTTTCTATTTAATTAAGTGTCATGAGAAAGAAATATTTAAGTATGATGATAAAAATCAACTTAGATATTTAATTTTCAAATTAGTTAAATGTATTAAATTCAAGAAATAAATAATTAAGTGTAGAGAAGGCTTAATTATTAATCTCTAGTTTAATACTAGGAAAAAATATACTTAAAATAAATTGTACCAAAATTAATTATATAAATAATTAATTTCACAATGTATAATATTTTCCTATTTAATATTAGAAATAATAAGTAGTCTAGAAATAACTATCTAGAAAATATCTTATTTGACTAAGTATCTTTTCCACAAAATTTGAAAAAAATATCTAATTTAAGTTGTATTAGAAAAAATCTAGAACTTAAATATTTTTCAAATTTAAATTTAATTAAATATCAAAAATTAAGTTGTAACCACTTAATTTGAAAATATTCCATTTTAAGTTAATATTTGAAAAGATATTAACTTAAAAAAATATCTAAAGAATCTTAATAACCAATGCCTAAAATTCCTCAACTTAATTTTGAAATTTGAAATTCAAAAGATATTCAAATTTAAGTTGGTCAGTTGTAGATAACTAAATATCAACTTAAATAAGAATATTTAATGAAAAATTTAAATTAAGTTCCAGAAAGAATCTAGATGGTTATAATTCTATATTTAATTAAATACAAGAAAATACATATAGTTTAGCTTAGAATAAAAAATTCTTTAAACTATAATTTTCTTAAATTAATTTCAAAATAAATGAAATTAATTATGTTGCTAATCAAATTTATTAGGTTAAACTAGTTTAAATAACCTAGTACAGTCATTCAAATCAGGCAAATGAGCCTTCACAATTGGGGTGGTTCATGTGAGGGGGTGCTGGGTTCAGTATGTCGTACCCACTTCTATGGCTCCCAACTCTCACACAAGGCCCAAAAGAGAGGAATTTAACCTTAATAAGAACAACTGTTATTAATTGAATAAGCCCAATAACTAAATGGGCCTAAATAAATTCTATCAAGAACTATGATAATTTATTTTAGCAACAACAACCTATATGCATCTATAATAAAATTAAACACATAGGCTCACACAGACACACTTTGGATGGATCCTATCATGTTGCTAGGTCATACACAGATGAAAGAAGATTGTAAATATACCTGTTACAAATTATTATCTTGACCAAGGGAGCCATCAGATCATTAGATCTGGCAAAAAGTAACCATGGCTATTTGCAATCAAGTAATAATAGGTTTTGAAAACTTACAAACAAGCTAAAACACATACTCCTGCAACAAGGTTAGCTGGATAGTTGGATGTAGGATTTATTTAATTTTAAATTAAATAATTAATTTCGAAATAATTAATTAAATAAAAATAATTTTTCGATCATTCGAAATTTTAAAAAAATTTAAATTTAAAATTAAACCTACAATTTTTGAAAAAATTAGGTTTCAACCAACCTAAATATAATTTCAAAAATTTGCTAACTACTTTTAAATTTTAAATGTTATTTTATAAATAAAAATTAAATAAAAAATTAGAAAAGATAAATAAATATCTTTTTCAAATTTTAAATGTAATTTAAATAAATAAAATAACAAAATTTAAAAAAAATTAGCAAAATATCTTATATCATTTAAAAATTACATGATTATAAATATCTTATTTTTAAATTTAAAATAAGATAAGATATAATCAAATTTTAAAATAAGATAGATTTTTAAGCAAGAAGATAGATACTAATTCTATTCAAATTCAAATTACACTAATATCTTGAATTAAATTTAAAAAATATTAAATTAATTCAAAATGATAATTAGAATTGAATTAGGAATAGTAATAGTATAAATACAAAACTATACCAAAAATTGGAAGTTAATTCCATGAAAAAGCATGAAAAATCGAAGAAAAACAAAAAAATTGTGAACTGTACGGACAGTTTCGCGATCGCAGAAAAATTTCCGCACAGCCCCGATTTTTTCAAATGTTCAAAAATTCATAACTAATTCAAATAAAATCGAAATTGAGTTCTCTAAAAGGCTAACTTGCTTAATTTTTCCCATACTATCCAATAAAAATAATTCCAGAAACAAAATCGCAATTATTTTTCACGAAAATTTACAAACATCAATCAATCATCAAATAACAATCAATACAACATGATACCATCCAAAGAACATACAAACAATCGTTTTAAAGTCCAAATTTCTTGCAAGAAAATCAATTACCATGGCTCTGAGGCCAGTTGTTGGAAATTATTTTACCAGGATCTTAGATCTACTCACAAGTATGTTTATTAACATCCTAAATAAGAACTTTCTAAAACGATAAATTAAACACATATAAAGTTTAGGAAACCTTACATTGGGTGCAGCGGAATAATATGACTCCTTCCATTCAGATATCTAGCTCTTGATTCCTTTCTGTAGCAGAGCATTATCAATATCTGAACCTGGATCTCTTTCTCTGAATCTTTGATGCTGAAACTCCTTTGCTGATGATCTTTCTTCACGATCTTCCTCACTATGATTGAGGTATCACTTGATGTGTGTGGGCACTACTCTAATCACTAAGGATTTCGAAATTCAAGAGGGAAGAGAAAGAAGAAGTGGCACCTAAAGATAGGGAGAGAGAAGGCTCAGTTTTTTCTGATTCAGAAAGTGTCAGGAAAAAGTCTCATTTTTTCTGAAGCCTTCACTATCTATTTATAGCATTCCACTAGGGTTAGATTTGAATTATATGGCATTAAAATAATGAAAAAATCAACTTAAAATACACACAATAGGTGGCCGGCCATGCCTTAGTGGATTGGGCCTTGGGTTTTGCAATTTTGCAATTTTAACACCTTTTGTATCTGATTTTCTCAAAAATGCCAATTTCCTAATTCAACCATTTAAATGCTAATTCTAACTATTTAATAACTATAAATAATTATTAAATAATATTGTCATTTATCATATTTATTAATTGAACCATACAAAGTATCATAATTAACAAATATGCTCCTATAAACTCTTTCTTTACAATTTCGCCCTTACTTAGTGAAAAATTCACAAATAGACATAGTCTAATTTGAGAATTATAATTGATTAATCAAAACCAATTACATGAGTCTTACAAGCAATATTATCTCAACTAGTGGGGGGACCATGGGTCTATATAACCGAGCTTCCAATAAGTAGATCAAGAATTTAGCACTAAAATTCACTAACTTATTAATTCTTCGTTGAATCCAGGCATAGAACTTAGAATTGCACTCTCAGTATATAGAATGCTCTATATGTTCCACCATATAGACACATCATTAGTTATCCATTGTTATAATCCTAATTTGATCAATGATCCTCTATATGAATGATCTACACTGTAAAGGGATTAGATTACCGTAACACCCTACAATGTATTTTATCCTTATAACACTTGACCCCGTATAAATGATATTTCAGCTTATGTGAAATGAGATCTCCACCATTTATTTTCGTTTGGTCAAGCTCGAAGGAGATCATCCTTTGCTTACTATTCGCCAGATAGAAGCTATAGATTCCATGTTTATGCTAGCGCTCCCACTCAATTGCACTACCGTGTTCCCAAAAGGTACGTATCACCCTGACCTAAAAGTAGGCTTAACTAACAAATGAAAGAACACGAATAGCCTTTCAAGATTGAGCCTAATCATAACAGGATTAAGATCATTTGATCTAGGATCAACTAGGCGATATTGACTTGAATATATTTTACGGTAAGTTTAATTAAATCTAAGTCAAAGTTCAATATCGGTCCCTTCCGATGCATACTCCATGCATCCAACCTGAGCTTTACTTTAACCAATGTTCTGGAAAGAACATAGTATTTCTCCAAATACAAGTAAACTCTTGTTGTAGATTATCATATCAGTAAAACCCTGTGTCTGATAAATCTAGGAAACTTTATTCACATAGTCATGTTTACTTTCCAATGTGTTCACGGCACAATAAACAGGATCAAGTATGTGAAAAGGGTTTCAGATGAATCTATACATTATGTACATATAATCATGAAATAAATCATGTGAACCATGCAACATTAAATGTTATTTCTGATCTATATTAATAAGTAAATCTGATTATATTGAAATGAGTTTTATTTAGGGCATAAAACCCAACACCATGCAACATAAAATGTTATTTCTGATCTTTATTAATAAGTAAATCTGATTGTATGAAATGGGTTTTATTTAGGGCATAAAACCCAACAAACTCCCACTTGCACTAATATAAAACAAAAAAGTATGTTTCAAATAATCTCAACACCTTGATATACAAATCAAGTGTAGTAGTAGTAAACTCCTCGTAATAAGATCTGAAAGGTTGGATTAACCACAACCTTTTCTCCACCATTACTCTTCCTTAATCACAAAATTACTGATAAAGTGAAATTCCTCTCTATATGTCTACTCTCTTGGGATACTGGATTCTATACATACCTTTGGCAACTACTTTTGGTTAATCAGGAAATTAACACGAGTAGTTTAAGGCAATTTGGAATGATGCCAAAAATGTATAGAACTTTCCTTAGACTGAATAAGTACCTTTCCTGCAACCTTAACATTCAGTCCCTCTCTGGTAGACCTAGAGACTTCAAATAGGTTTTTACACTTCTCCAAAATCACTATTCCATCCCCAGAGTAACCACTATCTTATCAGAAAGATTTACTAGCACAAAGGCAAATTTCGAAATCTGATATGGTGTAGTCTAAGAGTTTTAAACACACCCTTATAGACTAAATATAGTTCATCTTCTTAATCTTAAGATTTACTTGATTGTCTTCCAATGTTCTTCTCCTGGATTAATCTGATACATACTCATTACTCCCACTCAACAGCAGGTGTCTGGTCTAAGGCATACAAAAGCATATCTAAGACCTCTCACTGTTGATTTAAGAAATTCTTTCATGGCTTTATCTTTTCTGGAATAGTGAAGACTTTTCCTTAGATAAATAAAATCTATACCTAAGAAGTTGTGAAGCTTCTATAGATTGCCATTAGAAAGAAAATGCTTCAGCATCTTACTAAAGTAAGTTGCTTCCATTAGAGTAAGTAATTACCAGGTATACCACAAGCCATAGGTTTAGATAAACTCAAACCTATAATACTAGGAACAGGAAGTTTGTTAAGTCCATTGAATAGACTTATAAACGAAAATTTTCTTTTATGTCCTTGTAATAGAAAACTTTAGGTTACTCCATGTGAATGGATTAAACCATAGTTCTATTGGCTTTCTTCTTAGTTTCTTATCTTGACAATCCATTACTTGTTTAAACTCACAATGGATTTTAATCACTAGTGTCTCCCAAGTCATAAGAAGGTGAGTTCCTAGAAACTCTCGCACTGCGACAAGGTACCGTGAATTATGTCGAAGAAAACTAAATGGTATTAACCTCTTTGGTTGTGACAAGACAATAGAGGCAGTGGGATCATCATATGTAAGATGATAGAACACTTTTGAAATCAAGAATTAAATATCTCCTTTATTTGCTACTTGTTTTTCAGACTTTGTCATTTTCTTAGAAAAGTAGTATTTGTTTGATCAAACACTTTCTTATCTATTGACAATGGGATAGTCCACCCCTAATCTTTTAGAATAGCTAACAAACCATGGTTAACAATTCTAGCTTTTCTTAAGATTTTGATTAGGTCATCCATGAATCTAGGAATGACTTACATTAAGTATACAACCATTACATCATTCTGAAATTGTATTACCATAGAAGGAATTAGGCAACGACTAGTAACTAATCATCAACATGCAACTCAAAATTTCTGGGGAGGTAAGTTTGGATATAATTCAAAAATCAATTTAATGATCTTTGAACTGCATATCTACTAACTATTTCTCCACCCCTATCAGTTCGCAAGATCTTTAACCACTTACCTTAATGGTTTTAACCATTGCTAGAAATTAATGAAATTTTTCAAACATTTCAAATTTCTTTGCTAAAAGGTATAATCTAGAGTTATCGTTTTAAGAATACAACGAAAAACTCATATCCACCCCTGAATGTACATCCATCTGCGAATGAGATGAATTACTTTCAGTGGATATAAGCATATTAACTCTTTGCAGAGATTGATCTTGTCAAATCCACTATGAACAAGATACAAATGCCATAGATAAAAAAAAATGGTAGTGTCTTTTGATGACATAGGTTTAGTTACATCAACGAGTTCTTAGAATACTGCAAGTGGATCCTGGTCACAGAATACCTAACTCATATTCCATACAGTTTTAATCCATTAATATAAGATGGATATTAAACACTTGAGAAAGTGTAACTGTATTGTATTCTGGAATTAGAAATATAAGAAAATTTCTATTGGTAATCTAAAATTAAAGTCAAAGACTTAAATTTATACCAAATATAATGAGTAATTCTATCTTGGACCAGCACTACTAATACAAACTCTAAGTCAGATTTGCCCATACAAGTAAGAGATTTCTAAGATTGAGGATTTATATCAATTGGGAATAGAATTTCGGGATTATAGTCATATGCGTCATTTAATTTCTTAAGAGAAAATATAATGACATGAAATGATTTATAGACCATTCATCCAATGATATATTATTGAGCTAATTCGAAATGAATAAGCTAAGAGGAATTAGGATAATTTCGTTTATAAATAAGAATCCAACGATGCTTCGATTAGCGAAAGTCAAAGTAATCTTATTTATACAATCTTCTTGTTTCATATCGTAAAAATACTAGTCTAAGGTGTCATCAATTGATGAACAGCTAGATGTCGCATATACAATATTTATCTTTCGAGATCTAACACTATTATGTATGTCTAATGGTGAAAATCCACTAGGGATTTATCTCATTAGATAAACAAGCCAAGTTAGACCAACAATGAAGATTCGAAATTAAACTACAACTTAATAACAGAAAATAACATGGTTCAATATAAATTCATACACAATTCAGAAATTATAAGCATATAGCAAGTAGGAATGACAAGTGAAAATACTAAAACATACAATCCTAAATAATTTCCAAGGTTTTCAACAAACTGATATCAGTGTCCCGTTTAGGCGAGAGTCAAAGCTACCATTCATTGAATAGAGTTGTCAGCTCATCTAAAATGTTAAACATTCTAGCAACCTTTTATTCGATCAAGATTGGAATTCAGCGTTGTCCCGTTTAGGCGAGAGTCAAGGCAATTCTATCTTATGAGCTTCCACCATTGTTTCGCAATTTGCAAGTCAAGTATGGTCGCCACCATTAGGGTGATCCATACCATACAAAACACTTACAAACTACTTATCATGCGAGGTTAAACGGTGCGAAATTGCTAATGAACGTTCCTCCATTAGGGAGGATTACTCTCGAGGTTATATTGAAAATATTTAACTATTGTAAGACCTACAATGGAGATCGAATATCTTAATAATAAAGCTCATTATTTAAAGAGAGTTGTATTTTCTTTGATTCTCTTTATTTAATCTATTTATTTTAAATATATATATTTATTAAAATTTCCAATTTAGAATGAAAAATTCTAAATATAAATTTTAATTTAATATTTATAAATTTTACTTAGATGGATATGAATTATTTCCACCTTAGTAATAATTTCCAATAAATATTTAGAAAAATATTCAATTTAAGTTGTTACAAAATTAATTTAAATTAATTTACAACTCAAATTTAATTTTCTATAAATATATATATTGCATTTCGAAAAATTAAAGTATTCAAGGATACAATTTTTTGAAAATGCATGTTAAAATAAAAAATTAATCCTGGAAAAAATATTCTAATTTAATGTTGGCCCAAAATTAATTAATAAAATTAATTTACAACAAAAAATATAATTTTCCTATTTAATTAAATATATAAGAAAAATTTAAAATATTTAAATATGATGATGAAAATCAACTTAAATATTAATTTTCTATTTAATTAAATACACTAGAAAAATACTTCAAGCGAAAATATCATCTATCTAGATTTTCCTTTGACTAATTAATTCAATTTCTAATAATATACTTTAATTAAATTTATTTTAAATTAATCAATAAATGAAAAAATAATTGATTTAAGTTGATCCAAGAATTAATAAAAATAAATAATTAATTTACAACTTAATCTATTTTTCAAGATAAATTCAAAAACATCTTGCATTATGAAATGCAATTTCGAAAATTGATTAATAAAATAAAGAAAAATATATTTTACTTCATTTATTTTAATTAATCATTAAATGAAAAAATCATTGATTTAAGTTGGTCCAAAATTAAAATAAATAATTTACAACTTTAATCTATTTTTCAAATAAAATTCTAAATTCCAGCATTTAAGAAATGCAATTTTGAAATTTGATTAATAAAATAAAGAAAAAATATATTTTAAAAATTATTTAAATTTAGTTGAAAAAATAAATTTCAACTAAAAATAATTTTCTATTTAATTAAGTGTCATGAGAAAGAAATATTTAAGTATCATGATGAAAATCAACTTAGATATTTAATTTTCAAATTAATTAAATGTATTAAATTCAAGAAATAAATAATTAAGTGTAAAGAAGGCTTAATTATTAATCTCTAGTTTAATACTAGGAAAAAATATACTTAAAATAAATTGTACCAAAATTAATTATTTGAATAATTAATTTCACAATGTATAATATTTTCCTATTTAATATTAGAAATAATAAGTAGTCTAGAAATAACTATCTAGAAAATATCTTATTTGACTAAGTATCTTTTCCACAAAATTTGAAAAAATATCTAATTTAAGTTGTATTAGAAAAAATCTAGAACTTAAATATTTTCAAATTTAAATTTAATTAAATATCAAAAATTAAGTTGTAACCACTTAATTCAAAAATATTCCATTTTAAGTTAATATTCGAAAAGATATTAACCTAAAAATTATCTAAAATATTCCATTTTAAGTTAATATTCGAAAAGATATTAACTTAAAAAAATATCTAAAGAATCTTAATAATCAATGCCTAAAATTCCTCAACTTAATTTTGAAATTTGAAATTCAAAAGATATTCAGATTTAAGTTGATTAGTTGTAGATAACTAAATATCAACTTAAATAGGAATATTTAATGAAAAATTTAAATTAAGCTTCAGAAAGAATCTAGATGGTTATAATTCTATATTTAATTAAATACAAGAAAATACGTATAGTTTAGCTTAGAATAAAAAATTCTTTAAACTATAATTTTCTTAAATTAATTTCAAAATAAATGAAATTAATTAAGTTGCTAATCAATTTTATTAGGTTAAACTAGTTTAATTAACCTAGTACAGTTATTCAAATCAGGCAAATGGGCCTTCACAATTGGGGTGGTTCATGTGAGGGGGTGCTGGGTTCAGTATGTCGTACCCACTACTATGGCTCCCAACTCTCACACAAGGCCCAAAATTGAGGAATTTAACCTTAAAATGAATAACTGTTATTAATTGAATAGGCCCAAAAACTAAATGGGCCTAAATAAAATCTATCAAGAACTATGATAATTTATTTAGCAACAACAACCTATATGCATCTATAATGAAATTAAACACATAGGCTCATACAGGCACACTTTGGATGGGTCTTATCATGTTGCTAGGTCATACACAGATGAAAGAAGATTGTAAATATATCTGTTTCAAATTATTTACTTGACCAAGGGAGCCATCAGATCATTAGATCTGGAAAAAAGTAACCATGGCTATTTGCAATCAAGTAATAATAGGTTTTGAAAACTTACAAACAAACTAAAACACATACTCCTGCAACAAGGTTAGCTGGATAGTTGGATGTAGGATTTATTTAATTTTAAATAAATAATTTCGAAAATATTTAATTAAATAAAAAATTTTGAAAATTTAAAAAAAAAATAAAAAATTCAAAAATTAAAAAAAAAATTAAATTTAAAATTAAACCTACAATTTTAAAAAATTAGGTTTCAACCAACCTAAATATCATTTCAAAATTTGCTAACTACTTTTAAAATTTAAATGTTATTTTATAAATAAAAATTAAATAAAAAATTATAAAAGATAAATGAATATCTTTTTCAGATTTTAAATGTAATTTAAATAAATAAAATAACAAAATTTAAAAGTTAGCAAAATATCTTACATCCTTTTAAAATTAGTTATCTTATTTTAAATTTAAATTAGGTCAAATTATTTAAAAAAAAATTAATTTAAAATATTTAAAATCTGACCTTAAATTTAAAAATAAGATAAGATATAATCAAATTTAAAAATAAGATAGATTATTAAGCAAAAAAGATAGATACTAACTATTTTCAAATTCAAATTACACTAATATCTTGAATTAAATTTTAAAAAAATATTAAATTAATTCAAAATGATAATTAGAATTGAATTATGAATAGTAATAGTATAAATACAGAACTACACAAAAAATCGGAAGTTAATTCCATGAAAAAGCATGAAAAAACGAAGAAAAACGAAAAAATTGTGAGCTGTACGGACAGTTTTCGCGATCGCAGGAAAATTTCCGCACAACTCCGATTTTTTTGAATCTTCAAAAAATCATAACTAATTCAAATTAAATCGAAATTGAGTTCTGTAAAAAAGTAACTTGCTTAAATTTTTCCATACTATCCAATAAAAATAATTCCAGAAACAGATATTCAATTGTTTTTAACGATAATTCACCAACACCAATCAATTATCAAATAACACTCAATACAACATGATACCAGCCAAAAACAAACAAACAATCATTTTAAAGTCCAAATTTCTTGCAAGCAAATCAATTACCATGGCTCTGAGGCCAGTTGTTGGAAATTGATTTTACCAGGATCTTAGATCTACTCACAATTATGTTTATTAACACCCTAAATATGAACTTTCTAAAACGATAAAATAAACACATATAAAGTTTAGGAAATCTTACATTGGGTGCAGCGGAATATAATATGACTCCTTCCTTTCAGATATCTAGCCCTTGATTCCTTTCTGTAGTAGAACATTATCAATATCTGAACCTGGATCTCTTTCTCTGAATCTTTGATGCTGAAACTCCTTCTTGCTGAAAGTCTTTCTTCACGATCTTCCTCACTATGATTGAGGTATCACTTGCTGTGTGTAGGCACTACTCATACACTAAGAATTTCGAAAACTCAATGAGGAAGAGAAAGAGAGTGGATTCGGCCAAAGATAGGGAGAGAGAAGGCTCAGGTTTTTCTGATTCAGAAAGTGTCAGGAAAAAGTATAATTTTCCTGAAGCCTTCCCTATCTATTTATAGCATTCCACTAGGGTTAGGTTTGAATTATTTGGCATTAAAATAATGAAAATATCAGAGGGAAAAACCCTACAAAAGTGGCCGGCCCTACAAAGTGGATTTGGGCCTCACTTTTTGCAATTTTGCAGTTTTATCTTTTCTGCATCAGATTTTCTCAAAAACGCCAATTTTCTAATTCAACCATTTAAATGCCAATTCTAACTATTTAATAACTATAAATAATTATTAAATAATATTGTCATTTATCATATTTATTAATTGAACCATACAAATTATCATAATTAACAAATATGCCCCTAAAACTCTTTCTTTACAATTTCACCCTTACTTAGTGAAAAATTCACAAATAGACATAGTCTAATTTGAGAATTATAATTGATTAATCAAAACCAATTATATGAGTCTTACAAGCAATATTATCTCAACTAGTGCGGGGACCATGGGTCTATATAACCGAGCTTCCAATAAGTAGATCAAGAATTTATTACTAAAATTCACTAACTTATTAATTCTTCGTTGAATCCACGCATAGAACTTAGAATTGCACTCTCAGTTATAAAGAATGCTCTATATGTTCCACCATATAGACACATCATTAGTTATCCATTGTTATAATCCTAATGTGATCAATGATCCTCTATATGAATGATCTACACTGTAAAGGGATTAGATTACCGTTACACCCTACAATGTATTTTATCCTTAAAACACTTGACCCCGTATAAATGATATTTCAGCTTATGTGAAATGAGTACTCCACCATTTATGTTCGTTTTGTCAAGCTCGAAGGAGATCATCCTTTGCTTACTATTCGCCAGATAGAAGCTATAGATTCCATGTTTATGTTAGCGCTCCCACTCAATTCCACTACCGTGTTCCCAAAATGTACGTATCACCCTGACCTAAAAGTAGGCTTAACTAACAAATCAAAGAACACGAATAGCCTTTCAAGATTGAGCCTAATCATAACAGGATTAAGAACATTTGATCTAGGATCAACTAGGCGATATTGACTTGAATAGATATTACGGTAAGTTTAATAAATCTAAGTCAAAGTTCAATATCGGTCCCTTCCGATGCATACTCCATGCATCCAACCTGAGCTTTACTTTAACCAATGCTCTGGAATGAACATAGCACTTCTCCAAATGCAAGTAAACTCTGTTGTAGATTATCATATCAGTAAAACCCTATGTCTGATAAATCTAGGAAACTTTATTCACATAGTCATGTTTACTTTCCAATGTGTTGACGGCACAATAAACAGGATCAAATATGTGAAAAGGGTTTCAGATGAATTCATACATTATGTACATATAATCATGAAATAAATCATGTGAACCATGCAACATTAAATGTTATTTCTGATCTATATTAATAAGTAAATCTGATTATATTGAAATGAGTTTTATTTAGGGCATAAAACCCAACAACTTTGCCAATGCCCTGGAAAGGACATATCACTTATCCAAGGTGTAAGTATACCTTATCGCCGATTATCATGTCAATCTAAATCTAGTGTACTGACAAATCATGTGACTTAAACTTTTGAACATATAATCATAATTATATTCCACTGTACTAACAACAGTATAATCATGAATAATATATGTTTTGGACTTAATAGAATTTATACATTAAATATAATCATGTAATAAATTATGTGAACCATGCAACATAAAATGATTTCTGATCTTTTATTAATTAGTAAATCTGATTATATTGAAATAGGTTTTATTTAGGGCATAAAAACCAACAGATACAAGCTGCACACTAAGTGCCTGCCAGGGTCAAGGCTGCACACCAAGTGCCTGCTAGGGTCAAGGCTGCACACCAAGTGCCTGCTAGTTTTCCCATGTGTTGGCTAGCCTTAGCATATGTTGGCCAGCCTTAGCATGTGTTGGTTAGCCTTTGTACAACTTTCCTTGCAAAGGTCAGGCTTTCTTGGTTGAACAGGCCTTTCTTGGTTTGATAGTCACCCTTTGGCCGTCCATCTTGTGCTCAAACCCTGGTCGGCATACAAGCTTCCTCTAGTCGGCCTATGCACTCCCCTTAGCCGGCCAGACATGGTTGTGCGGCTTCTTGATGGCTTGCTTAACTCCCTTCGCTTGTTGCTTGATAGTTTTGCCATGCCTAGTAAGGTGACTTTATCCTGCTATTGACAAGGATATATTCCACGTGTCCTCAATCTTGGCTTACAAGGAGATGCCACGTCAGGTGGACAAAATTTGGGATAACATTTGCCCCTCAAGTCCCTGTTCGAACATCTATTCGGATAGGGACTTTCCAGCTCTCATCTTGCCTATGGTAGCCTCTATCGATTAGCCTTTTTTTTTTGATCAAGAAAGAAGCTTTCATTAATCACTAGAGCAAATACAACAAGCAACAAGGTACCAAGGCTACAAGACAAACCGCCTCTACCTCAAGTTCTCAACAAGCTAAAAATTTTTAGTAAATACACTTGATCAATGGTACTCATTTTCCTCTTAACATAGCTATGAAGTCTAGTCAAAAGCATATTTTTTATTCCAACAACTAAACTAGCAGCTGAAAGAGAGAAGTGCTCAAAGATACACCTATTTCTGTTCCTCCAAATCTCATAAACTGCAGCAGCCAGCATAAAGTTGGAAACTGCAGCAACAAGACCTTTCCCTTTGTTGTTCAGCCAATCCGTCCACCCATTGTACCTGTTAGGCCAAGGGACATCTCCAAACCAACTAACTAGCTGGTCATATACCAGAGAAGACAGCTTACAATCAAAAAATAAATGGCAGTGGTTTTCATGATCAAGCTCACAAACTGGGCATTTCAAGTTTTCAACAAAGATATTAAGTTTGGGAAGATGATCTCGGGTAAACAATTGATTATTCAAAGCTTGCCAAAGAATAAACCTATGCTTAGGGACACTTAAACGACACCACACATTTCTTTGATACTCAACTTTTTGTTGCTGCACTAAGTTATTATAGAGTTTTGCAGCTCTAAATTTCCCAAACATACCAGCAGCAGCTATATCCCCTCTACAAAAGGTTTGGCAAAGTCTACAAAGCTTCCTCCAATACCAGCTTGTGTCTTGTCTTAATGTGTAATTCCAAAAATCAGTGTCCTTTAAGTAAATAGAATTGACCCATTTCACCCATAACAAGTCATGCCTCTCCATTATTGCCCAAATGTACTTTGCCAAAACTGACTTGTTCCATTGAGCTCCATCTCTAAAACCAATCCCTCCAAACACTTTGGGGCGACAGACTTTTTCCCAAGAGACCAAGTGCACTTTACTTCTATTTCCTTTAGTACCCCAAAGAAATCCTCTACAAAGTTTCTCAACCTCTTTAACAACACTTTGAGGAAGCACAAATATACTCATCCAATAGTTTCTTAACCCTAAAAGAACTGAATGAATAAGTTGAACCCGACCAGCGAAGGAAAGGTGCCTCGTTGCCCAGGTATGAAGCTTGAGTTTTATCTTTTTTCAAGATAACATCACAGTCTTCAAGTTTCCATTTGGTTGGTCTTAGGGGGACTCCTAGATACTTTAGAGGAAATTTGCCCTCTTCAAATTGGACTTCATGCAAAATGGCCAACTTCTCATCTTCCGGAACACCTGCCAGAAATATTTGAGACTTTGATTTATTAGCCTGTAAACCCGAAGCATTGCTGAAATCATCTAGGGCCTTCTTTAGATGCCTAATAGCTTGCACTGTTCCTTTGCAAAACAAAATTAGATCATCTGCGAAACATAGGTTAGTAATTTGCAATTGCTTGCAGAGAGGATGAAATCTAAAAGTGTCTTCCATGGAGGCAACTTTCAATCTTCTAGTTAAGTACTCCATAACCAAAACAAACAAGAGTGGGGATATTGGGTCACCTTGTCTGAGCCCCTTAGCCCCTTGAAATTTTCCTTGCAGCCTACCATTCATCATGACAATATAAGAGGCACCCTTTAGACAAATCATAATCCAGTTCACAAATCTACTAGGAAAGCAATAGGCTTTGAGAAGCTCTTCAAGAAAATTCCAGTCTACAGTGTCATAGGCTTTACTTAAGTCAATCTTTATAGCGCACCTAGCTGAGACATTCTTTCTACCATAGGCCTTAATTAAATCTTGAAAAATGAGAATGTTATGCGCTATGGATCTATTTTTAACAAAAGCTCCTTGATTTTGGTTGATCAAGTAAGGCAACACCTCAGATAGTCTCAGACACAGCAGTTTGGAGATACATTGTGGAACAGCAAGCAATAGGTCTGTACTCCACAGCCTTAGAAGGGTTTTCTAATTTGGGCACAAGGGATATTGAAGTTACATTTAATTCAGCAGGTAAGATTCCAGTCTCAAAGAATTGAAGAATAGCTCTACTAACCTCCTGACCTATTTCAGGCCATAAGCTTTTGTAAATGCCTGCTCCAAATCCATCTGGCCCCGGGCTCTTAGCATTTGGAATACTGAAAACAACTAACTTGATCTCCTTTTGTGTGAATGGTTTTAGAAGCTGCAACTGTTGAGCTAATGAAAGCTTAGTTCCAGCCTCAACAAAATGAGAGCTAATCCTGGTAGTGGCTGAACTTTGACTCCCCATAAAATTGCGAAATGATTGACAAAGTGCCCAACCACTTCATTATAGTCCTCCACTGTTTCTCCCCTGTCATTGACAAAGCTGGCAATTCTGTTGTCTTCTCTTCTCTTTTTTATGCAAGCATGAAAGTAGGCATTATTCTCATCCCCCTTACTCAACCAGTCAACTTTACTACGCTGGACTAGGAAACTATGAAGCATATTTGCTTTGGCATTAAAATCCTGAACAGCTTCTGCTTCAGCTTGTTGGAACTCTTCATCCCTCAAATGTTGTTGGGCAGCAGTTCTTGCTTCAAGATACTTGTCTTTGGCTCTATGAAAATTAACCTCCACATCTCCTATAGAGTTCTTATTGAACTTTCTAAGAGAATGTTTCAGTCTCATAAGTTTTAGATACAGAGCTTTAAGACCAATCCCTCTCAAAGGCTGCTCCCAGTTTGTCATCACTGTCCTTTTAAACTCAGGATGATGCACCCAAAGATTAAAGAATCTAAACGGTTTCACTCCAATATTCAAAGGTTGGGCCAATGTCACAACACAAGAGCAATGGTCCGAGGTCGTTTCCCATTGATAACTTGCTCCTGAGTTAGGAAATCTATCAATCCAATCCTCATTTTTGAACACGTGATCAATTCTGGAATAAATTCTATCTTGCCCATCTTGGTTATTTGTCCAAGTAAAATGAGAACCCGAGCTAGCCAAATTATCCACAAGCCCCAAAGCTAGCCAGTTATGAGTCTTCAAGCTCTTTTCTAGTCACCTGTTTTCCCCCACTCCTATCAGAGTAATGAAAGATAGCACTAAAGTCCCCAAGTAAAAGCCAAGGCTTAACATGAAACTTCAATAAAGTGAGATCATTCCAAAGACATTTCCTTTCCTCCAAGGAATTTGAACCATAGACAAAAGTTCACAAAAATCATTTGGAATTCTTGCCATTTTAACATAACAATGGATATATTGATCCGTTTCAGCAACAACAATAACCTGAACAAACACTTTCCTCCACAAGAGCAATAGCCTCCCCTCTGTAACATTACTAGAGTAATGATTCCAACCATGAAACGTAGCTTGGACCATACCCTCAACTTTATTATTCTTCATTTTAGTCTCCAGCAAACAAGCTACACCTACATTTTTTATTCTGCAAGTATCCACAACAACATCCTGCTTATTACTACTGTTCAACCCCCTCACATTCCAACACATTATTTTACAATTATCCATAAAACAACCAGCTAAACCAAGTTCCCCTTAGTCTCTTCAACAATCTGAACTTGAAGAGCCTCATAAGCATTTTTCGAACAATTTTCTTTGGTGTTTTCAGCCCCCTGCACTTGACCTTCTAACATTGTTTTCAGTTTGCTTCTATTTGAAACAGGTTTTCTTGGTGTAATCCAATCTGTGCCCTTGCCTTTTTCTCCTCCTTCCTCATTTCCTTCTCCCCTAAATTGGCCTTGATTCTTGACCCTAGCAGCATCCTCATTTTGAGTACTACTTTCGCCCTCTTCTTTCTGTTCAAGTTGAGCAGTAGCTATCTTCCCCATTGCACAGTTTCCTTGTTCAGCTTCTTTTGTGCCCCCTGTTTCAGCTTTTGGTTTTTTAACTCATTGAGCCTTCTCACCTTTCCTACACTCCACCATGCCATGGCCATAGCCATAGCCTCCACATTTTTTACATTTTATAAGCATCCACTCATACTCCACTCTTTGATCAACAAGCCTTCCATGTTCATTAAAGAATTGGACAGTTTTTGGGGGAGAATCAGATATTTCCATTTCCACCAAAACCCTTGCAAACTTAACCATAGATCTTTCTTTGGTAACCCTATCCACCATAATCGGATTCCCTAAAGTGCTCACTATTGCACTCAAGCATCTAGATCCCCAATATTGAAGGCCAAGATCAGGTAATCTAATCCACAACGGCACTGATTTAACCAGTTTTAAACCATATAAATCATCTGACCATGGTCTGATTATAACCGGCTTTCTATCAAATTGAACAACTCCCTCTTCTAGGACATGATCCCTTGTAGCTTCATCATCAAATTTAACAATAGTGAATCCAGCGTTCATTCTGACTATCTGTGCTATCCCCAATTTACCCTAAATTCTACGAATAAATCCTTCAAACACCATAAACGGAGGGTTAGCTCCGAGAACCATACATATCACTGATGAACTCCAGAATTCAGATTGTATTTGTACCTCATTGACATCTATCATAGCTATCTTTTTACCATCTTGAACAGTCGGTTTCAGGTAAGTAAGTTTAGCATCTTGGTAGGAGATCTTACCTGAAGTAAAATGCTTCCATTGCTGCTGTGAATTCGTCTGAAAATCCTCCTGCTCAACATCCTCAGCCCAAGTCTTCTGGCCACTGCCTATCACTCCAGTTCCCTCCTTCGAAATCCCCTGCTTCACTGAACTACATTCAAAATCAACTATTCCCCCAATCGACTTCCCTTGAATCTGCGGACTACAGATCTCATCAACCTTTAGGTCAGGTTCGTTCTCCAAGCAATCTGTAAAATGATCGCTTTGATTCTCGCCAATCTCTCCTTCTTGGATTGAAGGGGGATCTACTGACTGAGCCCTAGAAGCTGGCTTTCGTCCAACCCGCTTCTTCCTCGCCATGGAAGACGGAGCAGCTGGAACGCACGCACGCACAAAAGTTATCTTACTGTTTTGTTACTATCGATTAGCCTTGTCTAGCCAAGTATTTGGCTTTTCTCATGGCATGCTTTTAGATTTTTAATCTTCTCTCTCCATATATGCCTCATCTTCTTTTCTTCAACATCTCTTCTTTGAATCTGTCATTGATATGTTTCAAGCTTTTGAAGCATTTAGAAACTTTTTTATCCTCACGTAGTCTTTCACATTATAATCTACTTGATAGCTTTTGGATGTGTAACGTTTCACTCTTTGATGAAATAGATTCAATTTTGTACTTTGTTGTGATTCTTAACTCTTTAAATCATGAAGAACACGTTTGAGTCTTGAAAAACACATATTTTGATCCATTACACACCTTGGCCGGCTCTTGGGATCTTGTTTAAGTCCTAGCTGACCCATGGTGTTTGTCATGGGGGCAGGATGGTTCTAGAATTTGTCGTAGGAACCTGGCCAATTCATGCATGGGTCACGAGACCCTGACCGACCCTCTCACTACTTTGGGACCCTGGCCTACCTAGGCCTTGGTCCCAAGCTAGTGGCCAATTTTTTGTCCTCTTTTGACCTCGACAAGAATCCTGTCATGGTCTTATGAACGATACAACCTTTGTCACACATGTGGTTCCCTTAGAAACTTTGTATGACACTTTATAGTGAGTCTATTATAGTCAAATGCTCAACTTAAGACTCAACATTTTCCAAGTTGTTACACTGTTACACTTGAAACCGTACTTCGCTAATACCGAGCCTTGTACAATGACATTATCTGGAAAGTACCCTTGCTTACAACTGACCAGAGTCTTGTCTATGGCTTAGAACCTTTATAGGAACTCTGCCCTTTGGCTTGAAACCTGCAACAAACTCTGCTTTTTAGCTTGGAACCTGCTAGGAACTCTACCTTGCCTTAGAATTTAGCCCGGTACGTGGTTCCTATAAAAACTCTGTCTGGTTCTTCTCTGGCCTTACAGTTCTTATGGGGCCTCGACCTTATGCGTTGGAACCAATTTTTTTGTTCTTGTAGTATGGCCTTAAGGCCCTTTACTTTCAAACATTATTCATATTATGCTTTAAGGCTTTCATGTTCTTAGTTTTGGCCTATAAGCACTTTGTTTTTGAACACTACTATTGTTTAGCCTTAAAGCCTTTTATTATAGATATGTGATCGACCATGCGGTCTTTAATTCTGGCTATCTTCTTTCGCTTTGAATGTAATTATCTAGATTTACTTTTTTTTATGTAAAGCAAAGTATGCATGCTCTAACTTAACGGCATGTTTAAGCTTATACTAAGCTTTAAAGTATGCACACAGACTTACGGTCTCTTGGTCACTTGCAATTCACCAAGTTTCATAGACCTTATTTGGGAATTTTCGTGGAGGGCTACCAGGTGTATGCATGTGGAACTGCAAAAAGAATAACTTTAAGAAGTTATCTTGTGAGCTAGTGGTTTAGACACAATTAGTCTTACACGTGTTGTTGTTGTGCAATGTACATGTTTTGTGTAACAAAAGCTTACAACTTAATGTTCACTTTTGAAATCACATTTTGGCTACCCCTGCGCAACTTACTGCGCAAGGGCCATCACTGAAGAGTGATGGTCATATAGCTCTTTAATGTTTGGCTACCTCTACAGAGCTTACCGTGTAAAGGCCATCACTGAAGAGTGGTGGAGACTTAGCTCTTTTCTAAATTCTTGCACAGCGAAACATCAAAGGAACCACTACTGAAGAGTAGTGTTTTATACAAGCTGGCTAGTGAGAGTACTTACCGAGATGTTCTCCATTCAGGTATTTTGGTAGAAGAGCCAACTCCAAGTTCTCATTGTACTCGTCAGACTTGTATGCACCTTTTCCTGCTATCTTGTAGATTGGTGCAGACCTTTTCAGTTTGGTCCAAACATGCTTGCTATAGGATCTTTGGTATCAAGGAATATTCTTCAGAGCACTAAGTCTCTTACAAAGAATTTCCTTTCCTTGACTTATTTGAAGTACTCGGTGACTTTTTGTTGGCAGACATGACGCTTTAAATTGGCTTGGTCTCTTCTATTTTGTTAAAAAATTCTGCTAGCAAGATGTGGTTTACTTTTTGGTCATAGTAGTCCAAAAGTATGAGAGTAGGCTGTTGGCGGATTAGGTCGGCCAAGGCACTGTAACGCCCTAATGCTAAGGCACGCTACAATGCTTTTCCATTTACAGTGCTATCTTTGCTAATCAAAGATTTTTCTCGAAAAACGTGTCAAATTAAAACTTTTTATAATAAATACTAAACTTTATAATTTACATAATTATTTACAAACACCGGGATCCTGATTTAAAACTTTTATACAAAATATGTCAAAATATAACATCCAGGTCGCACAGCAACTACAAAATAAAATCCCCAGATGTCCCGAGACCGAACACTCCAGGTTACGCTGCCACGACATGTACAATCCCATCCAAGCCAGGCTCACTCCTGTTCAACTTTTGCCTTTCCTTTACCTACACGAGGAAGCAGATTTGTGAGTCAATAGACGCATTAAGAAAAGCATATAACATATCGTATAATACCGACCTATATCTAGGCCCACATACACCTATTTACAAGGCTTAACAAATGAGTAAGAACGTTCCATACTAGGGTACAACCACTATACCACATACACTACGTACCTTGCTGTACAAGTGTTGGTAGGGTTTGTTTCGTACCCTGAGTACCACTGAGTGATATACCACAGACACCCTGTACCTTCCTGTACACGTGCTGGTATCACTGTAATGTACTTTTCAACCATATTCACTGTACCAATGCACTCTGTACCATTCTGTACAAGTGTTGGTAGTGCAATTAAACCATAAGCATGCATATACACTTAACACATATATACACTCAGATATTCATATTACACATTATACACAGTTCTTACCTTCTTTCCAGATTCAAGTGTGCTGGCCGACCTAAACGGAAAGTCTTGCGCTAGATGGATGCCCTAATCACATAATAAAACCGGGTAAATCACATGGTCGAAACCCTAATCCGGGAAACCCGAACCCACAACCCTAGGTTCTGTTATACTCTCTTGGGATTACTCTAACTCAGGAAATAGAGAAACACCCAACTACGGCACTGAAATAGACGGGAATTGAGAAAATTGATTTTTTCGGGAAACCCTGCCAAAACCGGTAAACTGATTTTTATACCAGTCTCCCCAAAAACTCACCAATTTGCTCAAAACTTGTCCAATTGCCACCAAACTTTCCAGAGTACCTAAACAATGTATACACAACATATTCCAACCAGAAAATCACAGAAAAACCCAATGAAACTCAACTTGCCATTAAAGACCAAAGCTTTGAGTTCAAAACTCAAATTTGCATAAATCCAACCCCATACACTAAAACCAGCTGCAAGAATCTTAAAGCAACTCAAATGAACCTTAAAATTCTAACCCTAACAACCATCAATTCACAAAATCGTATACTCAAACTAAAGAAAAAGCTTCAAAACATAGGACTATGATTCTAGGGTTACCTTAGCTTGATCCTCCTTGAATCCCTTGTTGAAATCACCAAAGATCAACAACAAAACCCCCTGGTTTTGGCTGGTTCAAAGAGAGAGAGAGGAAGGGAAAGAGAAGTTGTTCATAAATTGGCTTTTCTTGATTTTTCTTTTTACTTTCCCTCAAATGAAATAAAGGTTAATTACATTAACCTTGGCTGGAGTATTTTACTGCTAGGTGTCATCCTCAAAATCTGCCACCTAACCCATCATTAAAATTACTAAAATGCCCTCCATAACCATAACTTTGACATTTTCAAACCTAGGGGTAAAATGGTTAAAAACCATAACCCCGCACAATCCCGGTATTTTATTTTCTCCAATATTTATCCCACTAAGAAATAAGGTTCTACACTTATCCATGTAATCAAACTAGCCATCCATCGCATTTTTTGTTGTTGCTGAGCAAAAATTACAAAAATAACATATTTCACATATAATTCAAATAATACCCCTAGAGTTTAATAAAATCTCCGAAATTGAGAAATTATAACTCTAATGCTCATATCTAATTATGGGGCCCACAAATAATTAAGCTCATAAATAACTATAAAAATGTCAGAATTTAGTGCTAATTGCCTTTACTAATCCAAATTACTAAAGCGGTCATTACAGGCACATACCAGGTGGCTGGCCAGGTTGAGGGAGCATCGCTTGGCCAATTTGATGAGGCTATGGCCAGCTAGCCTATGGAGATAATGGCCGGCTAGGTTGCTAAGCCTATGGCTGGCCAACCTGCTAAGGCCATGGTCGGCCAGCCTTTTGGAGGTTGTGTCAATGCTGCAGTTCGATCCCACCTACACTCAGTTGGCTTTGCCCCCGGCATGAATGTCGTACAACCTTTATGCACTCCTATCAATATATGTTTAGCTTCTTTCTTGGTAAGACATCTTAGAGGTGGTATTGGAATACCATGTTTGTGATTATGATGTTCGAGATTGGACACCGAGCAACTATTCCCCTTACTTTCCAATAAGGTTTTTGTTTTGAGGTATGTTGCTATAGGTATCATCCATGTTGGATGGTTTTTAAGCATGTATATTTCTTCTGAAATATAGATGCTCAGTTCCTTTAGAAACTAAACGGGTACCAAGTTTGACTTGGCTGTCAAGGCATTGCTGGCCAGTCAAGTGAGTGCACTGGTTGTTGCGTCATCTTTGGGGACTTGCTTTTTGGTATAAATTTTGAGCTAACTTAATAAGTCTTAAATCTAGCTCAAATAGGTCATCATCTTTTTGCCTTTAAGCTGCGTATTCACCTAGGACATGACCTACGACTACTTGAGAGTCATAGTGTATGTCTAGGTATTCAGCATGTGCTTCATGTGCTATCTTGAGGCCCGCAATCGGAGCTTCATATTTAGCCTCATTTTTAGAAGCTTTGAAACTGACCTTTATTACCTCATGCAGCCATTGCCCCACAGGTGTCCTAAGGGCCATGCCTGTACCGAGCAGGTATTCAATGCATCTTCTAGGTTGAGTTGTCTTGCTCTTGCTCTCGCTTCTTCTCTGGCTCTTTCTTTTCTCTCAAATTTTGAGATATTTGGGGAGATATGCTTGTATATTTAGCCATGAAGTTGGCGTGAGCTTGGCCTTTTATTGCCATGCTAGCTTGAGCAATAAGTGGCCTTATGTTGGCCGAGCTTGATAGCCTACTTGAGTGGTTGGTCAGGTGCTTCAAGTTTTGGTGACACATGTTGCCATGGCCGGTCGGAATGCGTTGCTTTGGGAATTTTGGTAGGAAAGATAAGCATGTGCACTTCTCCTCCTTCTCCCTTAGACTTCATGGCGTAAGGGAATCGTTGAATTTCCCTTTTTTTCCATTCTTTTGGCCAGAGCCATAATTGTTTCCTTCGCCTCCAATATTCTCATTGTTGGAGAATTGGTAGTTATTGTTTGCGCTGGCTTGCATGTCGAACAGCACTCGGGGCAGTATGATGCCCTGTGTCTTTTCAACATTGACCTTCCCTCTTGTCTGGGCTTGCCGAACATCTTATTCCAACTTTATGAATCCATCAGCTTGCTCAAGGTCGCGTTTTTAAGGTCGGGTCCGATGGACCCGATACCCATCCGATGTCGTCCGATGGGTCCATCGAACCCAACCTTAAAAACCCAAAAATCTAAGTGGTTTTTTTGTGCAATCGGTCGGGCATCGGGCCCATCGGACCCGAACTTGAAATCCCAAAAATTTAAGTGTGGGGGTTCGCGAGACAGAGAGAGAAAGAGAGAAAGAGGGGAAAGAGAGAGGGGTTTGAATGAGGGGGGTAATGTGAAAATTAATAAAATGTTGTCCCATCTTACCAATGTAGGGTATTTAGGGTTTAAGGGAAAAATTTCCCCTAATGTAAGCATAAAATTTCAAATTTTCCTTAGATAATCTTCTTTAAGCCATGGACCATACAACAGTACCTTAGTTCCATCAATATTAGTCTCCCAAATTTGATCTGCATCACAATCTTCATCTTCATGACCTTAAAACCCACACTATTAACATAACATATGCAATCTTTCAAATTTGAATTGTACCAACTTTTTATACCTTCAACCTGAATGAATTTTCTAACAAAGACTCTACGGTTAATGGGAAAACCAATATGGTGTTGGAAATTATTTTACCAGGATCTTAGATCTACTCACAAGTATGTTTATTAACACCCTAAATATGAACTTTCTAAAATGATGAAATAAACACGTATAAAGTTTAGGAAACCTTACATTGGGTACAGCGGAATATAATGACTCCTTCCGTTCAGATATCTAGCCCTTGATTCCTTTCTGTAGCAGAGCATTATCAATATCTGAACCTGGATCTCTTTCTCTGAATCTTTGATGCTGAAACCTCCTTCTTGCTGAAAGTCTTTCTTCACGATCTTCCTCACTATGATTGAGGTATCACTTGCTGTGTGTGGGCACTACTCATACACTAAGAATTTCGAAATCTCAATAAGGAAGAGAGCGAGAGTGGGTTCGGCCAAAGATAGGGAGAGAGAAGGCTCAGTTTTTTCTGAATGAAAAGGTAGAAAATTTAGTGTAATTTTCCTGAAGCCTTCACTATCTATTTATAGCATTCCACTAGGGTTAGGTTTGAATTATTTGACATTAAAATAATGAAAATATCAGAGGGAAAACCCTACAAAAGTGGCCGGCCCTATACAAGTGGTTTTGGGCCTCACTTTTTGCAATTTTGCAGTTTTATCTTTTCTGCATCTGATTTTCTCAAAAACGCCAATTTTCAAATTCAACCATTTAAATGCCAATTCTAACTATTTAATAACTATAAATAATTATTAAATAATATTGTCATTTATCATATTTATTAATTGAACTATACAAAGTATCATAATTAACAAATATGCCCCTAAAACTCTTTCTTTACAATTTCGCCCTTACTTAGTGAAAATTTCACAAATAGACATAGTCTAAATTGAGAATTATAATTCATTAATCAAAACCAATTATATGAGTCTTACAAGCAATATTATCTCAACTAGTGCGGGGACCATGGGTCTATATAACCGAGCTTCTAATAAGTAGATCAAGAATTTATTATTAAAATTCACTAACTTATTAATTCTTCGTTGAATCCACGCATAGAACTTAGAATTGCACTCTCAGTTATATAGAATGCTCTATATGTTCCACCATATAGACACATCATTATTTATCCATTTTTATAATCCTAATTTGATCAATGATCCTCTATATGAATGATCTACACTGTAAAGGGATTTGATTACCATTACACCCTACAATGTATTTTATCCTTAAAACACTTGACCCCGTATAAATGATATTTCAACTTATGTGAAATGAGTACTCCACCATTTATGTTTGTTTGGTCAAGCTTGAAGGAGATCATCCTTTGCTTACTATTCGCCAGATAGAAGCTATAGATTCCATGTTTATGCTAGCGCTCCCACTCAATTGCACTACCGTGTTCCCAAAATGTACGTATCACCCTGACCTAAAAGTAGGCTTAACTAACAAATCAAAGAACATGAATAGCCTTTCAAGATTGAGCCTAATCATAACAGGATTAAGAACATTTGATCTAGGATCAACTTGGCGATATTGACTTGAATAGATTTTACGGTAAGTTTAATAAATCTAAGTCAAAGTTCAATATCGGTCCCTTCCGATGCATACTCCATGCATCCAACCTGAGCTTTACTTTAACCAATGCTCTGGAAAGAACATAGCATTTCTCCAAATGCAATTAAACTCTTGTTGTAGATTATCATATCAGTAAAACCCTATGTCTGATAAATCTAGGAAACTTTATTCACATAGTCATGTTTACTTTCCAATGTGTTGACGGCATAATAAACAGGATCAAGTATGTGAAAATGGTTTCAGATGAATTCATACATTATGTACATATAATCATGAAATAAATCATGTGAACCATGCAAAATTAAATGTTATTTCTGATCTATATTAATTAGTAAATCTGATTATATTGAAATGAGTTTTATTTAGGGCATAAAACCCAACATATGGACCCTAACAGAACCTATTGAGCGTTTGTCCATCGTGTTTCTTCTACAGATCCCGTAATGTTCCTCATTCTCTGGACATTATTATACGTGAATGCCTTCAGCGAAAAACCCCTCATCCGTATCCAGCAACTAACAATGCTAAGCTTGGCCTCCTGCCATTGTCCAGAGACCGACCAATCTTCTAGAAAAAACAACCCTCCCCCAAACATCCATAGTTGTTTATCAAGTATAGCTTTTGCACTTCCCTGCTATCAAATAATATTTTAACAAGTTTTTGGTCGCCCGTTCTTTCAAAATTTTCACTTTCCAATTGACTAGAGTTTTCCATATTCTACCGAAAACAGTTTTGAAGAAATTTCCATTGATGAGATTTCGAGCTATAACATGACCAATCAAAGACTTCTTCCCAATCTTCTTCATTATCTACTATCAACTTGTTTGTCAGACTATGTCCTCTACTGTCTCTCGTATCCAGAAATACCATAAATCCTAATAAGATCAAACCAATCATAGTAAAAGAGTCAAAAGATAGTATATTGCAAGGCTAGAGCAGCCATTACAGAGAGAAAACGACTTTTTTTTTTTTGAGTAATTTGCGGCATAAATACCTAAGTTTAACTCGCAGTTGCAAATAAATACCTAAGTTAAATTTTTGGCGGTAATAATACCTAAGATTCTAACACCAATTCACCCCTTTCCCAACCTGATCACAGTTCCCCCTTACATCCAAAACTACACTCCCACTCCTTTAGCCAACCCGATGCTCACAACTTTCCATCCTCCTCTACAGAACAAAATAATCACTCTAGTAGCACTTTAAGCAATGTCCCCACTCCTTCCACTTACTCATCAACCTCATGTAAAACCACAAACGTGTTCAACCAACATCAACCCAAACACACCAGCAACGTTTTCAACAAAACTACCACTCTTCCCAACAATCTCGATAGCCAGCCTCCATTTCTTGAGACCAAAAACTCCAAAAATAAGGAGCTGCAATCACACACCAGTAATTCCTCATCCCCAACAGCAATCAAACCCAACTCTGAACCTCTTTCTTCACCAAAAGTCTCTGTCATTGATCTTACTCATATTTATATGCCTGCCCTCGATAGCAACACCTTCGCCACTTATCCTCCAATGTTAACACCCATCCCCATAAACACTTATCTTTCCTCTATTTCTCAAACACAGTCCATAACTCCACTCCCCACATACACTGCTACAGCTTTGTCCACTTTCAAAGAAAATCAGCCACCAACCGCCACCTTCAAAAGACAAAATGATCTTGCTATCCATGAGGAAAATACTGAAAAGAAGCCGTAATGCCCAAGATTCGTCATCTTCTCCATTGTCAAGAGAGGATGATATTGAGACGTTGGTTTCTGACTTTGAGGATTCTAGCTTCTTCAATGACTCTAGTGCGGAGGTTGCAAGGCAACCCCGCAATTCATCATGAAAATCTTGAGCTAGAATGCACGGGGTTTGGGGAACCCGAGTGCGTTCAGACATTTGTTCAACAACAATCACCCTAAGTTTTGTTTCTTATGGAAACCAAACTACCTGTCAACTCTATTACTCGTGTACGTCAGTCTTTACACTATGGTAACGGTTTAGAATCACCTCGAATAGGCCTTAGTGGTGGCCTAATGCTCCTTTGGAAGGATGATGTGGATATATCTCTTTTAAACTTTGGCACTAGTTTTTTTTATTGTTACATGAAGATGGAAGACATCCCATATTTTCACCTTACATGTTTCTATGGCGCTCCTGAAGCTTGCAACCAATCATCATCATGGACCCGTTTCTAACGTTTTGCGGATGTGGATCCTCTTCTACCATGGTTAGTCATTGGGAACTTCAATGAAATTTTGTCTAACTCCCAAAAATCAGGTGGTGCACTCCGAAATGAATCACAAATGGAAGCTTTCAGGCGTGCTTTGGTCCAAGAGCCGAATTGCCTTACATACGATTAAAGAGCGTCTTGATTGGTGTTTTGTCAACAACCATTGGGAAACTTTTTTCAGTACACCTCAAGTTAATCATCTTGACTTTTTTCAAGCAGACCAACGTGCTATCACAGCTACTTTCACCATCCTTTCAGCCCCGATCAGTCGAAATAAAAGAAGGAGTCAATTTCGGTTTGAAGAAAATGTGGCTGGCTGATCCTGAATGCAATGATATTATTGCAGCCACTTGGTCATCTTCTTCATCCAATGATTCGATAGCAGCTGTTGCTAATAACTTGAGATCTTGTGCTGAAAATCTTCAAGTTTGGCATGATAGAAAGTATGAAAGCATGAAAAAAGACATTAAAGAATGCCAGGCTAAGGTGGAAAACTTAATAATGTCTCGGCTCAAACTAGCAGCCATCTTGATGAATTGAAACAAGCTGAAACCATTCTAGATGAGTAACTAAAACATGAAGAAATTTATTGGCAGCAGCGTTCCCGGGTGGATTGGCTTGCTTGCGGAGACAGAAATACTAAATTCTTCCACGCAAAATCTAATGGTCAAAAATCTAATAACCAAATCAAATATCTACTTGATAATACTGGTGTAAAAGTGCGATCCAATGCAGAAATTTCTTTGGTTATTCAAGATTACTTTGCTGATATTTTCCAAGCTGGTGACATTGATAACTCGGCTCTTGCAACTACCTTGGAATGCATCCCCATCAACCTGGTTTCAGATGCACATAATGCTTTACTTCTTGTTCCTTTCACTGCTACCGAAGTTGAAACAACCCTCAAGAACATGGGATCGGATAAGAGTCTGGGAATTGACGGGATGTCAGCAATGTTCTATCAACAAAAGTGGTCAATTGTTGGTAAACTTGTTATTCAAGCCGTGCTTAGTATTTTGAACAATGGGGCCGACCCTACAATTTTCAACCGTACAATCATCACTCTCATTCCAAAAATCAAGAAACCTCAATGCATGAAGGACTTCAGACTAATAAGCCTTTGCAACGTCATTTCCAAAATGGTCACCAAGATACTTGTAGCTCGGTTTAAGGAAGTCCTCCCTTTGGTCATATCTGATACGCAAAATGCCTTTTTGCCTAATCGATTGATCACGGATAACATTTTGGTTGCCTTTGAATTGGTCCACGCAATTAAGAATAAAACATCAGGACATAATGGCATTGCATCCATAAAGTTGGACATGAGCAAGGCTTTTGACAGAGTTGAATGGAGATTCATTGAAGAAGTTATGCATAGAATGGGCTTTGCTGATGGTTGGATTACGCTTATCATGGGCTGCCTCACTACAAATAGCTTCTCCTTTCTAATTAATGGTGAAGTCACTGGTAATTTAATTCCTACAAGAGGCTTACGCCAAGGCTTCCCCTTATCTCCGTATCTCTTTTTGATTTGTGCTGTGGGCTTGTCTAGGCTGCTACAACATGAAGAGAGTATTGGTAATCTACATGGCTTCAAACTTACAAGGCGTGCCCCATCCATTTCCCACTTACTCTTTGCCGATGATAGTCTTCTATTTTGTCAAGCTAATGAAAGCTCATGCCTTGCCATCAAGAGGATTTTAGACACATATCATCGTGCTTCAGGTCAAGTTCTAAATCCTGATAAATCTGTGTTGTCTTTTTCTCCAAATACTACTTTGGCAGCTCAAGTGTTCTTCCATCGACATCTCTCCATGCCAATCAGTGAGTGTCATGAAAGATATCTTGGTTTACCATCTTATTCGGGAAGAGACAAGAAAGAACTCGTCAGCAATATAAAGGAACGAATATGGAAACTTATGCATTCTTGGAGTGAAAAGATCTTTTCAGTCGGTGGTAGAGAAAACCTTCTCAAGGCTGTTGTTCAATCTATCCCAACCTATGCTATGAGTTGCTTTCGGCTACCGGGTTATTTTTGCAAACTACTTGAGAGTATGATGGCTAATTTTTGGTGGGGTATAAATGAGAATGGATCCAAAATCCATTGGCGCTCTTAGAATTTGCTATGTAAGACAAAGGGCGAGGGCGGAATGGGATTTCGGTCTTTTATCCATTTCAATCAAGCTCTATTAGCTAAGCAAGCATGGCGCCTTGTTGAAAATCCACACTCCCTGCTTGGAAAATTACTCAAAAGCAGGTACTACCCTCATAACACCTTTCTAGAGGCACGAATGGGTCACTCACCTTCGTTAACTTGGCAAGGCATTAAATGGGGTCGTGATCTTTTGATCAAAGGATTGAGATGGAAAATTGGCGAGGGTCGTTCTGTAAAATGTGCTTCTGATCCTTGGATCCCTAGTCATACTACTTTTCTCCCAACAAGATACATTGGTTCTTCAAACAATGTTGTAGCAAATTTCATTACGGAGGACAGGCAGTGAAATGTTCCCATGTTGCAAGAGGTTTTTTGTCCGATTGATGTTGAGAAGATCGTCACTATACCTTTGAGTTACTTCAGCCCCAATGATAAACTTATCTGGCATCATCACAACTCTGGTATTTATACGGTACAAAGTGGCTATCATTTTGCAACCTCCCTTGAAGATGAAGACCTTGGCTCTAGCTCCTCGACACCCCAGTCATGGTGGAAATTCTTTTGGTCCCTACAAATCCCACAAAAAGTCAAGATCTTCGCTTGGTGAGTCATTCGAGACGCTTTACCAGTGGCTACTTCACTTGTTCGAAGGAAGATCATTACCGATTGGAGTTGCTCCCTCTGTAGACAAGCTTGGGAATCAACGGGACATGCTCTTTTTAGTTGTAAATATGCCAAGGTTGTTTGGAGAGATCAAAACTTTATGTTCAATTGGAACGCATGTACATCGATGCGTAGTGGAGATTACTTGTTACATCTTTCAACAACATACACAAAATTGGAGATGGAACAAATTTTTTGTACATTGTGGGCCATTTGGACGGAACGAAACAAAGTGTTTCATGGTTCAAAAGCACGAACAACTCAGAATTTAGCCACTTTTGCCTCTGATTTCATCTAGAATATTCGAGCTGCTCAACATCAGCCTCCTGCTTCAGCTACTTCTGCACCAACAGCGGCACATCAGCAACATTTACAGGTTGTTTCTACTTCTGCACCAGCAGCTTTGCACTAGCACCGTGCAAATCCTGCTCTATCTCAACCGTGGTCTCCTCCAGCTCCAGGCGGCCTTAAATTGAATGTAGATGCGGCTGTCAATTCCTCACCGAATACAATTGGTGTGGGGGCTGTTATTAGAGATTCTAATAGACACGTTGTGGCTGCTATGTCAATGCCAATTGTAGGTAACTTCAAATCCCATGAAATGGAAGCCAAAGCACTCTTCCACGGTCTCAATTGGGCCATTCAACAACATATATCGGTTATACAAGTTGAGACAGATGCACTCATGGTGACAAATGAATTGACAACTCCCTTCAATCCAAATTCATCTTTTTCAGATTTAATGGTTGATGTTATTAGTCTTTTATCCTTTTTCCCTAATGTAAATGTTTCACATGTTAAACGTTCTGCAAATGAAGCGGCTCGTGGTCTTGCTAAGTTTGCATTAGGGGTAGATGAGACTTGTTCTTGGTTGGAGGTTATCCCTTCACCTATTTACTCTGTTATTGTAAACGAATCAATGTTTGTTTAATAATAACAAGTATTTTCCTCAAAAAGAAAAAAAAACAATATATCACCCATTTTCATCTCCAACAGACGCTATTAAGTTAATTTTGAAAACAAAAAAATCATTTCAAATGTGAAATATAAACCATAATTTTGAAATTTGTGACGGTTCCAATACATTTTCAGTTTTATATAGCCTCCACAAACCTAAAAAATAACTTAATTTCTTTAATGTTATGATCCTTAAATTTGTATGAAAGTAGGACTGGGAAGACGCAAGCAATCATCTTCATATCTATCGTAGCTTACCAGTACCATAACACGAAAACTTCCACTCAACTTTATAAATGGTGTAAATTAAAGTATTACTTACCATCTTCCTTTGACATTTGTATTTGTAGCTGGCACACATACAAAGATTGAAGATAACGACTATCTGCATTCCTCAAACGAATTGATCAACGCAATATTCACTTTTCTAGCCGAAAAAAGAATAAGAAAAGAAGAAGATATGAAAACGGCCTACGTGTCCAAATTGAGATGCATGCGTGTGAGATTTCACTCAGTTTTATAATATACATAAATGAAGACAGCCTTATGTTAAAGTAACTCGTTCGAGATGATATCTATTCGCTTTAGAATTGATACATCATTAAATAAGGAGGTGAAACTGAAAAGTAAATAATTACCTTTTTTTAACAAGTGCATGAATTATTGTAAATGCTCTGTCTGTCATAACAAATCACCACACTAAACCCTTTCTTCTCCTGAACCTGTCAACACGGTCAGTACTCATCCTAGATTTTTCGGGCTTGATTGGTTTTTTAGACTTATCAAGTCGACTATCTAAACTGTTTCTAGAAATTTCTGGAAGCTCCGTAGCCAACTCAAGTGTGTCCGAACCTCCAGCTTCAGATGGTTTTTTCTGACTCTCAGATTCTACACCATTTTTCTTCGAACTACTTGCACTCGGTTTTGATTTGCCAAGCGTCTGTACAAATTTCTTTAGATGTTTTATGAATTCTGGGTATAGTTCAAGATTGCAGTGCCCACCTCCACTAATCCAGAGCGGTTCATATTTTTCATTACATAGCTCCCAAAGGTTCTTCCCATGGGACAAATCCACAACTTCATCTGATGTCCCCTGGACACGCAACAAAACAAATGTTTATCCTCATTTCAAAAAATATATTTATTGACAAGAAAAATTAAGAACACAGCAGAACCAAAGAAACTACTGAAGTTTGACTTGCATCAACCGAAGACAGCTTTAGAAAGAGCCAGACAAATTTAAATCAATTACAGCTCTATATTATTTCAGGTGGGGTACATTGATCATCTTGAGCTACTGAATAATTATCTGTTCAATGTACCAAAACATGGGAGAACCACTTTCCTTCAAAGCTTCATGAGTTTTTTCATTTCATTTTAACTTTTAGACAGTTTGAACCTCAAAAACATTTATTATTGAAATGAGATTTGTACTTCACATAGATCTAACTATCTCAGGTGTATCGGCCGTTCAGGTTGTTTATTTAATAAATCATGTCAATTCCAACGCTACCTGTCACAGCCCATTATCTAGAAATTAAAAGCATCTGATTTCATTGTTTGGTAGGGATTAGGCAATGTTGGATATTGAATCCATAATTTTAACCAAATTTCAATATCTCCAAAGTCAAGAAGATCTAGTAAGAGAAAAATGTCCACTTCAGAAGGTAGGGTAGTCAATCCATAAATAAACTTTCTTAAATTTTTCTCTCATACCAAACGAGTAACACAATTCTCGTTTTCTCTCCTTTCCACACTAAACACAACAAGAGAAGAGCACTAAGGCCCATCTCCCCATTCTCTCTTGTTTTATACCTCTCTTTTTATAGTTTTTTCTCTTTCGTCCTACCAAACACACACGAACTAAGTTAGCAAGTGACGTTAAAGTTTACAGGGATCTCACACCAAAGACAATGAAGTACTTTCCACCCATAGGACAACTTTAAGCTCAAATTATGCACAAGCACTTAAGGGAAGAGAGAGAATGATAGGACATTAATGCTCATCTACAGAATCAATAGAAGAATGGAAATCACAAGTTAAAATTGCTTGTCTTTTCCTCCACTCTTAATACATTTTTATTTTTTTGTCTTTTCCTCTATTTTATGATTTTGTTTTATTTTTGATTAATTAATTAATAAATTATACTAAATAATTTTTTCAATTATTATTTTCCTCCACTCTTGTACATTCTGATTTTTTGTTTTCTTTCCTCTATTTTATGACTTAGTTTAATTTTTGATATAATTAATTAATGTGTGTTATAATAAATAATTTTTCCTATCATTTTATAATGTTACTCCATTTTTATAATTTTATATTTTTTATAAATAAATTAATAAATAGATTATAGCAAATAAATCATAATAATATATATGCATATGGGAAAATATAATATTTTAAGAAAAAAATTAATAATTTACATGAAAAACAATAATAAGTAGGAAATATTTTCTTTAGAACAATAAAGATGGGTTGTGTGCCTATGGCACGCATACATCTGGTAGTATATATATACACATAAATGTGACAGAAAATGATACTTACATGTATGACCAGAACAGGGCAGTTCACCATACCAATTTTGTCAATATTCTGAGGGAAGGACAAAAAGAAAATAAAGAAATAAATAAAAAGCTTGCACACAAATGAAAGATATAAAAACCAAAAAGCCTTAAAACACCTTACCTTGTAAATATCAAACCAGTAGGTCCGCTTAACAGGGTACAGCACCCTCAGCCCTGACAAGATAGGGCTATGTAAAACCACACCTCTCAAGGTTGGTATTCGTGATGCAAGATCAACTGTGGGACCACTACCAACAGATTGACCATATAGTATCAATTGTTCATCTTTAACTCCATACTTCTCCTTGAGGCATTTATAAGCTGCATCAATGTCTGCATAGGTGTTATATTCCGTTGGCTGTTTCAAAAAGACAGGATGATTACAACATATTGAGTAAATGTCAAACGAACAAGCCGTCAATGCATCAAAATTGAACACAAGTTCTTTGGCAAGCCTCAGATAAGTTAACTAAAATGCATCACACACAAAAAGGACAAGAAAATATGCATATTCTTGATTTGATAAGCAAGAACGTTCCAGTACATAAAATCCATGTAAATGTGGCATTCAGTGTAACAGACTCCAACAACACAAGTTTCAGCTTTTTGAAACATCCAATGGAACAAATTGATTATCTTCAATGACAACTAAAAAAAAATGCAAAGTTTAATTTGCATATGTCAATACATTTCCCATACAAAAGTGTACGACCAAATTATTTCAAGTTAAAAGTGGTATGATGATGGTGAAACCACTGCTCTATTATTGCTGTGAGCATGATATGCCTGCCCTATTTCTAACGTTTGATCATAATCCAAAGAACCCTAATCACACCCAACATTCCCAAACTTTGGAACAGATGAGAATTTTGTTGTTGTTGTTGTTGTTGTTATTGTTGTTTATTTTATTTGTTTATTTATATTTTTGAGGAAAACAGTAACATAATAATAAACATTAAATCAGGTTTTTGAGCACCTATCCCATGTGGCACTTAGATTGTAATGTTGAAAGATTGAACTACAAGAATGTGTTAAAAATTGAAATATATTGCCAGGATGAAGATGATAAAAAGAAATTCTTTAGTTATGAGCTTCTCAATGTTAGCAAACTAGAATTTAGAAGATAAGGCATCTAACCTTTCCAGTTGATTGTCCATAGCCAGAGTAGTCATACCTGCAAACACCATGTTAACGAAGACAATGAAATTGATCCAACTAAATGAATATGGTAAATTGTTTGAAAGCAGACGGTACAACACAGAATATAATTACGTTCCAGCCACGAGATACCATTCAGTCTAAGAGTTGACTAGATACAAAAGAGTACTCATAGGACGAGCACCTTTAAATGAGCAATCTTCTATAAAAAGAAAAAATAAAGGTTTGACGAGGCAATTGCACCAAGTGTTAAGAATGTGGTAGCGTCATTAACATAAGACTATCATAAATAAAGTTCACCTTTATTCGGTAATAAAAGCCTCTAAGCACCAAAGAGAGAAGCATATATGAGTCAAACTAGACCAACCTAGCCCCAACTTAATTCTGTTCATTGAACAATGTATGTCTAGCCCAAACCTCACAGTGGTGGAATTCCTTAAACCCCAAATTGGTCATTTATCTCCAAGAAATTCACCAAGAAAATGTCCTTCAGTCAGAAACAGAATGAAGAATGGACTTTGGCCAGTGAAGTGATGGAACAATATATAAAAGCTTAAAATCAATAATTAGTATGCAATTTGCAACCCACATTCCTTATGCATTCTTGTGATCTATCATAGACATAACTGACATGTAAATATGTCTTTTAGTAACCTATCATAGAACCCTATCCTCTGCTACATAGAGGTACGTGCCATCTCATAGTACCCCTTAACAGTTTTGATGGAACAATTTAGTCATTTCGTGGCAGCAATCTCACATGTACTTCTATGCTCATGGAAAGTTTTTCAAACGACATTTTGTTCAGCACAGAGCTGTTAATGGTACCTGACACGACGCATTCAGTTCTCCTTTTTGAAATCCCTCACGTACTGAATTCCAAGCCATCTAAGTTATTAACACATGCTAATTGGCTTTCAGACGAATTTAGTACCGATCACCTTTCACCATCTTGATACTCTCCACCCATCTTCCTTTCTCAGAAAAGAGAATTGACCAGTGGCCACCACTCACTGTACACTTCACATAAAGAACTAAAGCTTCAATTGTCTCTAATGGGAGATCCTGATGCTAAATCCATTATAGTCTAAAAACTAAAGAAAGAAACAATTTTTCTGCTTATAGCTTAAATCACCACAGATTTCCACAGATCCTTGCAATTAAAAAGAACAGTGCTAAAATACTCTCAACCAGTACATTTAATATACACAAACTCCAAAAGGTTATAGCAACTACCTTGCAGATGAAAACTACTCAAAACCCAGAAGCAAAAAATATATATATTTTAGTAAAAGTAGTATGACTGGAACTCAAATACCTTGACACATCAAGTTTGGAAAGGAGCACTCACCCCATAAGGTTAACGCGAAGCCGAGCACTCAATTCGACGAAGAGCTCAAACATCTGGCCCAGGTCAGCGGCATTTCCATGAGAATAGAGCAAAGTAGACGAAGCCCTCGGGTGCTTGACATGAACGGCCACGATTTCATTCCCTCTACGGGTCTTGAGCTTGAGAACGTCCACGTCATCCCTCCTGGCAACTTCGGGAATGTAAAGCTTGTCACCGGCGGAATCCTCGGCGATCACCGTGTAAGAGGGCGGGTTCGGCGGGAAGAAAGCGAATTTGGCGGCGATTGACGATGTGACTCCGCCCATCTTCTTCTCATCAGAAGCTCTGAACTCATAAAGGCCCTCAGCCCCCACCACGACACTCCCAACTTCCTCTTGTTCTCTCCTCTCCCCCTCTTTTAGATCCGAAATCCTAAGAGAGAGAGAAAGTAGGAGAGAGAATTTTGTTTGGATTTCAGGAAAATAAAGAAAGAGAAAGTGGGGGAAAGGGAGCTAAAAAAGAGGGAAAGTGGAGAGAAAGAAGACAAAAGTTTAGAAGAAGAGAGAAGTGGTGTCGCGTGGAGAAGAGGTGGAGGCGCGTGGAGAAAGTCAAAATTGAGTGAAGGATAAGAAGGAGGAATCACATCACTCACGGTCTGATTCAATTCAACGTTGAAGGAGGAGAGAGAAGATTTTTAGTATTCCCTGACGACGGCGACTTTATATGATTTGCTGCCTATTTCTACTCTGTTGGATGCTATTTCTCTACATTGCCACCACGTGGGCTGCGGGATGTGGGATTTTATTTATTTATTTATTTATTTTAAGAAAATAATAATGGACAAACAACATTTATGTATTTTTTTTGTCAAGAAAAAGATTCATAATATCAAATTCGTTACAATAATATTTTTTAAAAAAATTACCAACAATTTAACTGCCATATCTATTCTTATCTTGCTTCAGGTGATTTGTGTTGACTAGAATCTTTTAGGTGTGTTTTAATGAAGTTTGTTATTAAGGATTGCACTAGGGCCATTACTCACAGATTTTAAAGTTGGAAGGAAATTAATGATTTTGGATTTAGTATAATTAATTAGAAAATACACACGCAATTATTTTTGTAGGAATATGGTCGGATAAAATTTTGTTTAAGAGTTAGTTGCTACTATTATATTGTGTATTATTTATAGATGCTCAAAATTATTTAATATCGTCTCGCTAAATTAGTAAAAAAAATTAAAAAAAAAAATAGTAAACAAGAGAGATACCGTAATTTATAGTAATTCACTTCTTATATCGTAATAGTAATAAAATTAAGCATATTTCGAGTTTTTGTTGCCCACGAGAATACAAGAGAATTAGATGATCAAAGAGTTCCATTAAAATATAATAAAATATTAAAAAAAAAATTATGGAACATTCATGATGGGATGATCTTGACCATTGATTGTGATCTAGTGTTATTTTTAAAGCTCAAGTCGCGTTTATTGGATCGTTTTTGGATTATTTACGGACAAAATCTCACTTTGATTTAGGGATGATTTTTTAACTTAAAATCTTTAGAATTGAGGTATTTTATTCTCTTGAACCGCATTTTAGCACTTAAATTGTAACACCCTAACTAACTTAGCCATGTTAGCGTGATTTTTAACGTACAGTGCAGCTTGTTGCTAATCAACGAGATTAATGAAAACGTGATTAATTAAAATTTACTTATTTAATTAGAAACATAAAGTAGTATATTTATAAAATCTCGGGATCCCGTTTACAAAATACATTTTCAAAAGTTTGATATTCATATACAAAAGTTTTGTCGCCTAGCGACTATACAGCAAAAGTCTTGATGTCCCAAAGATCGTACGTTCTAGGCCTAACCGCCCCGACATGTACAATCTTCATCTGCTCACTCTCACGGCTCCTCAGCTTTAGCCTTGCCCTTACCTACACATGGAAATAGCACTGTGAGTCGACAGACTCAGCAAGAAAAGCATCACATAGAACATAATAATATCCCGGATTATAATTAGGCGCCCATACACCCGACCATAACCTTATCCCTGTGTCCCACACGGTACTGAGTCTAGAACGTTCATACGACAATACTATCGACCATAATGTCAACCTATACTCAATATGCTAGTCATACTCTAGCCATATTGATGTGACAGCATCGATCAGTATTTCAGCCAACATACATTTATCAGTAATCAATACAAATCTACGTATATTATTACCGCTATCAATGTATTCTAACAGGCATAAACAACATGTATGTTAAACATGTAATAACATATGCATGACGTTATACTAATCTTACCTTAATTTCGAATTCAGGTGTGCCGGCCAACCTGAGTGGAAGAAAATTACAGGCTCCTAAATCACATCGATAACAACATAGATAAGTGACATGCTAAATCACAACCGGAGACTTAGGTTTTAAACCAAAAACCTATCTACTGAAACTTAACATGGCAATACCCTAAATTAGCAGGGAGTTAGCCAACCAAAAATCTAAAACTAGCACGAATTGACAATACAAATTTTTTGGGGAACGTAGTAGCAAATCTGGATAATCGATTTTACAGGTCCTGTAAAACCGGTTAGCTAGTTTATACTAGAAACCCAAAAAATTCCAAAACCTAACCAAATCGATTCCAAACTTTACCAAACCTTCCAAACCTGCATATTATACCCCAATAGACATAAACTAAAACAACTACCCAAGCTCAGAATCAAAAATTACCATTAAAGAGCCAAGCTTGAGTTCTAAAACTCAAAGCTTGCTCAAACCTAATAACAGCCCATAAAACCAGTCCAATTCAACATATTTGAACATAATCTAACTTCAGAAACACAACTTAAACACCAACAGCAATAACAGTAGCAAAAATCTCAAAACATGCATAAATCCATAACTTGAAATTCAAGAAAACTAAAAAGGAAGTTGCTAGGAGCTTACCTTGGCTTGAATACACTATGATCTTTCTAGAAAACTCAAGATTTCATGAAGGAAAATAGAACCCTAGCTGGTTCTTGGAGGATTCGAAAAAGAGAGAGAGTTTGAGAGAGAAAAATGTGATTTTTTGATAATTTGATATTTTATAAAATTAAATGATAAAGAAAAAAGTTTTATTTTATTAAAATATCATATTTAAAAATTAATCAAAAATTAGATTATTAACCTTATTTTAACCCACAAAAAGACAAATAAAAAATTGGCAAAATGACCATTTTGCTCCTCCCACACTAAAAACCATAAAAGATTACTTAGGGGTACTTTGGACAACTCTAAAATTTCTACTATTCCTGAAATTCCTAATGCCTAACTATACTATCCCGCTATACTAAAAATACTAGGATGTGATTCTAACAGCCAAACACCGCGTTACAATATTGCCGGGCACAAAACATGCAAAATTATGAAATTCTAAATATGACACATAAAATACATTCTGAATTCAAATAAATCATCGTAAATAAATAATTCAAAGCTGACAAACAAGTTTCATAATTAAACCTTAATTGTCTGCTAATTTCTAAATTAAAGCTAAGCGGTCTTTACATAAATCATCTGACCGAATCATATATAAGATAGGCACTTCAAAATTTAGACATATATTGTTATTCGTATTTTTGAACAGGTGACACATGACATGAAAAAAAGGTAAAGATAATCTCATAACCTCACTGATTAAAATCCCCCAATAAAATCTAGCCACGGAGAAGCTTCATTGATTCGGGAACAAGTCAAGACTGAGAGATAAGTGGATGTCTACCACATTTTACTCCCGCTTCTCGGACATGGAAGACATATTACTACTCCAAAACCTGGAGTGCCCCAAACTCAAAGTCTGCCTAACTGATACCTTGATAGATACTCAAAGGGCCTATCGCGGATGCTGACTGCCCAAGGGTATCGCGAACGTCTATCTTGGATGCAACCTGGATCTTCCACCGATGGTTATACCTTTTCTGACAAAGAATCAGATCTTGTTCCCTGTGTCAGAACATGGTCCTGTGCACTTCACATACCTTTTCGCCAGACGGTTATTCCAGGCATCTACTTCTAAAGGATGAACTTTTTAGCAACATGCGTCCACTATGTGCAATGATCCCCTATCGCCCAGCTGCAGCAATGCACATGCACAATTCTTTCTAAGGGGCCCAATGGTCAACTCTTTCTTGCATGTATGTTACCCCTATTAGTAGTAAAAGGAAAAGAAATAACACAAAGTTGTTTTACGTGGTTTTGCAGTTAAAAATTCTGCATAGTCCACGAGTCTATTTTATTAGGTTTCTGATACAAAACTGGGGCTCTTTCTCTAAAGGATTTTCCGTCCATTTTTCAGTGTACCCTACCCCTATTTATAATTAAATAGGAGGGCAGTTAATTACAATAAGATTGATATCGAACAATAATAATCCCCTGAAATTGTGAGATTTGATTACGTCCCACGTGAAAAAAAAAATGCGGTCATTATTTGAAAATCACACAGCTGTGTTTTATTCGCTTCATTGAGTCAATATTGACGTGGATTTAAATACGCTTCAAAGTGTATCTCGCAGAGTTATCTCGCTGGGATCGCAACAATAACTTTGACAGTAAGCTAAAGCTTTTCCCATGTCTTTCCGAGGTTTGATAATAAAAATACCGTCGTTTCAGCTATTGAAGACATAACGCTCCATCTGACAATCGCAGTTCTTGGTGACAAGGTGAACTTCAGGAGTCAACATCATTTGAATGTCGGCTCCTATTTGAGAGAGCTGACTCGACGGAGTAGTGGATCTCATTGAAAGATGTCTGAAGCTGATAAGAGAAAGTACCATGAGTATGCCTTCCTATAGCAAGATGGATGCCTTTCTATTCGTTGTTTAGATTCATCCAACTGTTAATACTTAATTTGTATAATGTATATTATACGCTAAGTGTGTTTTAACAGTCATCATGCCTCGTCTATGTCTCTTCATGCGTAATGAGGTTAGTGCCTCGCTTTGCATTACTGATGCCGTCCTTATGATCGTGTCTTCATATACGAAATAGTTTCTCGTCAATATGTGAATTAATAGTTTGTACATCTGTGTCTCACTCAAGACTTTACAGTCAACGAGTTATAGGTATACTCTATCGGTTCTGCATTTAATGAGTTATTCCATTTTAATATTCTTTAATATAATTACCATTATATTTGTTGCTTCGTACTCTCCCAGGTTGACACGTGTCATCCTCTGAAGTGCCAGCCGAATTTTTAGTATAACAATTTCATAGAGAGTTCCCTTAGTACTTAGAAATAGGGGAAATAAGCTTTTAGACAAATGTATTATATTTTGTTCAAGTCATGGTAATACTCACTACTCCACACTTAAGGCTGTGAGTGTATATATATATATATATATCTTTTTCTCTTGTTATATATATATATACTCGGGAATCACTATAAAATTTATTGTAGTATTTATTTTATTGTTCTTCATTGTTTAGTAGTTGCTCAAATTTAATGTTTTAAGGTGTATTGGTCGTTGACTATTTTTCTCACACAAGGGCACATATGAAAAATGTTAAAAGGTACCATGCATTATTCGTGCTTAGTATTAGTGGAGCAATTAATATTGAGTTTCATAGAATTTAATATAATAATTTTGATAGAACATCATTAACTAATTATAAAATACTACATCTACATTGTGCTAGACTACTTATATCTAATTAATAGCACTATGTTAGTTTCATTAATTAAATAACAATGAGTGTTTCTCCCAACCCCTAAAATATATTCTCAGTTAGGGCATGCTTAAATAATATTATTTACATCAAATGATTTTTTAATTATATAGCAACTTCCAAGACCTAAACAATTTAAATATTATTTTTCTTTATTTTTTTCTTAGAATTACAAGTTTTTAAAAGACTCATTATAATTGTCTGAGGTAATAGTTTTGGAAAAAGAGAGTTGATGGAGGACAGGACACTAATAGTAGAAATAGAAAAAAAAAACCTCTATAATGGTTTGAACCATATATAATAGGCCGACCATACATTGAAAGAGATATATAGGTGCGGGTCCATCAGAACATGGTAAAGTATGATAATAGTAATAATTTGTCATAGGATAGGATAGGAAGAGGCCTACTATACGAATTATAAAATTATTGAGTATCAAAAATAAATAAAATTTAAAGAATTATGAAATGAATTTTAATCCAAAACAAAACAAAAAACAAATAAAATAAAATTATAATTGGGTGAAGAGTAGAGTGAGTGAGTGCAACTGTGGGGCATCAACCAAAGACAACACCATCTTCTATTTTTCTTTTTTCTACTTTCTTCCCTAATGTCACACCTTCTTATTCACACAT